>NW_011349825.1:0-4052 GCF_000735185.1 Notothenia coriiceps
CGACATGTAAATCTTCAAAAATGGTGTATTCGCTGTTAGCTTACGACCTCCACGATTGAGCTATCAAAAATGTTCTTCTCAATTTGGCATCATATTGGATAGGGGCTGAACTTGTCCTGGATTGGATTTTTTACGATCATTCCCCTAGGAGTAGTTTGCAAGAATGTGCTTGAAATGCATGAAAAACACACATTCTTCAAAATGGCCGACTTCCTGGGGGGCGGGGCTAATGGAATCTATTTACAAATATGTCCGCAACTCCATGAGGAATGTTTTTGCCAAAATACGTGAAGTTCTGTGAAACTATATGTGACTACCACACAATAGGGGGCGCTAGTGAGCAGTTTTTTTGAAAAATTAGTTGGTTTTTTTACATTCTCGAAAAGGTCGTGGGCTCTGACGTGTGTCCCAAGTTTTGCGTCCGAAGCTCATTTTATGCTATCGCAATTTAAAAAAAATGTATAGGCCACGCCCACATTCTGAATTTATTGCGACACTTTAAATCTGAGTTCGTATTCACCCCGAGTGTATGTGTAAAAAAAAAAAAGAGATTAGTCCATCCGCTCTTGAGTTATAAATTGGTGGTGTTTTTGGCGCCCCCTATAGTCCAAAATGAAAATGCTTTGGTGTGCCGATTCCCCAAGACAGACTGAACCTATTTACCAAAATCTGTGATGTTTGGATACATTGTTGATGAGTTATGAGCACTTCTTGATTGACGGCGTTAATATTTATCGTCCTAACATGCTCATTTTCTTTGGTAATGTGTCTGACCCTCAACTGATGCTGTATATGAAGTTTGATGTGGAAAAACTGAAAATTGAAATTTAAGTGAATATTTAACTGTTTATGTAAATTATTATTTTTTAAAATGTAGGCGGAGCTTAGGGTTCCAAGAGGATTATTTGTAGAGCAGGTCCACCTGGATATGTGTGCAAAATTTCAGGTCATTCGGAGTTTGGGTGCGACTTTGTAAATTAACAAATAACGGGAGTCAAGCAATAGTCTGGTGTGGTAAGGATATGTGAGCAGAACAGATATGGTAAATATATATAAATGTCAATACTAATAAAAAGGAAATAATAATAAAAAAATAATAATAATACATCATTTTAATGGGGTTAATAATAAAAATGAAAAGAAGAGTTAAATTATAGCTGATTTTGTTTTTATTTCCAATTCCGATTATATAAAAAATGTCTACAAAAGTATACCTATTTTAACTATTATTTAAACTATTTTCTTACATAAGTATAACTATTGTAGGTGACATTTTTACATAATTCAATGACGGAAATCTCGTGCTGTTCATAGCATCAGCAAGTTAAGTTTTTTGCACATATGGTAAGGTCTTGGACAGAGCAGTTTCTCAGAGTTATAAGCTCCTCAGTGACAGTATCTGAATGTTCCTGAGCTCAGCAGCAACATTTCTTCACTGAGCCAGCGGCTTCTGCTGTCCGGCTCCAGTCAGCAGAGTTAATGGAAAACGCAGAGCTGAGTGTGCATGCCATCAAACTTAACATGAGTTATTTATTAAAATGTGAACCGGAATGATGAGTCAAAAGATATTGCCTAACCACTTGGAGGAAGGAAATAGTTCCGATACAGATTTTCCAGATTCACCACATAACCTCACAGCCCTATGACCCGCCAATGACTTCAAAAAGTAATCAGCCGTTCTCTTTTTCCACAGCTGTTTGTTGTGCAGACGCTTCACGTTACATCATTATTAATCTGTAGTTTACATATCTCTTGGTTACATGGGACAGCTGTGTCTCTGGGGGTAAATGGGTAGGCCTACCCGAATAGCTCCCGTAGGCATATTGAAGTAAGTTGCTTTGGGTAAAAGTATGTTATGTGAGTGCCCCCTCTGGGTTACACAACTTGTACTGATCCGTTTTATGTTACTTTATACCTCGGCTCAACTGGATTTCAGATTTAAAAAAAAACAATTTTACACTTAGCCTTTTTACATTTAAGGACTGATAGAGTGTAAAGGGGAGGGAAGGGATTTGAACCCCGCTCAGCTGTGTTAGACATTGTTTTTGTCATACATCTATTTATTAGGAATCTAAAGTGACTCTTCAAACTAAAGTTACAGTAGACAATCTCAATGTAATGGCTATAGAATAATGACATCATCAGCGTATCGATTGATCTCGATAAGCTTCGCTTTGACTATTTCTTCCTGCCACCGGGTACGATCTCCCTGGAAAATGAAGGGTCCATTCAAAGCAAAAAGCTGTAGAACTGATTAAATTCAGTGTGTCTCGTGCAGTGTTGCTAACTCTTTAATGAAAGATAGCAGTATCTCCAAAATCTGCCATATGACGTTATGCTCCTTTGTATATTGACAAGATTCCCGCTCATGATTCGCATACTTGGAAATAAATTACAATTGAATATATTTGAATATAAATGTTTCCTTGTTTTCATATTAGTCTCTACATGTAGTAGCCTAGTTAGTAATCCAATTCATTTAGCATCAACAGCGCCAACAAAATGCAATTAAAGGTTTGACATAGTTAACATTTTCCATACCCACAACACTTTTTTAAATATTAAATCACCGGTGTTTCCCTGTTATTGTGTGACCCCTTATTAAGAAGCTAGCTGTCACTTTAATTTATCTATGAGTTATCTTCAGTTCCAACAAAGAGCAAATATATAGATGCTTAATATGGCTTCAAAAACGTTAACCCTTTTTCTAATATTTCACAAAAAAGCAACGTTTAGTGAAAAGACCATACCAATAAAACAAATGTGTGTAGTAGAACTATTTTATCTTCCTTAATTTCCCATTAATAATCCCAAGACCCCTCCAATTTCTATTTTGACCCTTTGGAGGGGCTCAAACCTTAGGTTGGGAATTGACCAAACTGTTAAGGCTGGGTCAAGAGTTCAGGACATACAATGGCAGAGACCCGGGGTGTTTCTCAATGTCAAGGAAGGATGCTCCAGAGCTACTATTTCAAAGATACTACGTCATCGAGTCCCGCCGAAGGACTCTTCCAATGTCCAGGCTCCTTGGAATTCTACCGAGCCCGGCGTCCTTCATAGCGAGAAATTTCGAGGCTGCACATGTGTATCCTCCGCGGTCTTAAAATCCCCACAATGCTTTGCGCACGGACCAATTTCCAAATCTTTGGTGGAAATTGCGCTCCATTTAAGGCAGGGCCTCGCATATGACTCACACCTGCACACCTGTTAGCCTGTTCCACCATTCTTCGTTTTCCGAGGCTAGGAAGGATTCTTGCCTCACTTCTGAAGGAAGTGACTCGGAAGACATGTCCTATCAAGGAAGCGTCCTCGACATTAAGAAACACCCCAGCTGGATGCAGTCTTTGAACAAAGTTTAAAGGTGACCTATCATGTAAAATGCACTTTTGTACGCCTTTTATACATGAATATGTGTCCCCGGTGTTCCACGGAACTCACCAAGTGTCAGAAAGCACAACCCTCTCTATTTTCCTCCATACCCAAATCTCTTAAAAAGGGGCGTCAACGGATCTGATACAGACTGATCCAGATTTGAACACTTCTGTGACGTCACAGAAGTGGCGCTACGGCTATTGGGCCAACTCCACCAATCAGGAGGAGACAGCCACGGACATTGCCGTTCGAAGGCGCTGGAGACGCTGTAGTACATATGCCAGGCCTGTAGATGGTGCTGTTCTCACAGAATCAGCCCATGATACAAAGACAGTGTTCAATTGAGCGAAATGAGGAATGGCTAAAATGCATGATCTGTTTGGTATTTTGAAAAATAAAAAGTATAAATATGCCTTATATAGGTATGGTCCTAGACTATATTATTCAAATATAGCCTGATCGGTCCACTTTAATATAAAAACCCTCTTACTGGTGTGATAGGTATGGAAAGGGATTATAAAATATCGCCATATCATGTACTGTGATAATATTTTTAGAGAATGTCACCCAGCTCTAGTTTCAACATAACCTTATAAACCTTCAAAAATCAAATGTTTCAAAATCCTTTATCAATTAGGAAATGCTGTTAACAATATGTGGAATAGGCCGTTTGGCTTGGG
>NW_011349826.1:0-1389 GCF_000735185.1 Notothenia coriiceps
TGTTTTTATACAATACACACAGGACACACTTTTTACATCATGTACATACAAATACACACACAGCAGTTGGGGGTTAGGTGCCTTGCTCAAGGGCACCTCGGCAGTGGCCCAGGAGGTGAACTGGCTCCTCTCCAGTACCAGTCCACACTCCGTATTCTTCGGTCCGATCGGGACGTGAACCGGCGACCCTTCGGTCCAAAGTCCAATCCCCTACAGACTGAACCACTGCCGCCCCTAGACGTACCTCATTGCTGTGAAACACTGAATGGCTATACTGCTGTGGGTCGAAACCACGACTCTCTCACATGTCTTTGTTTCATTAACGTCCTGCTCTGATCTCTCTGCACAGAACTGCAGTTTTCTGGACGAGAGCTGGATCCTACCGGTAAAAAACACACATTATTTTCCAGAATCACAAAAATCTAACTCTTAATGTTTTAGTGGACATGCAGCCTATGAATCAAACCTTTAAACATTTGAATTTTAGTAGCCTGGGAATCTCGTTATAAACTCACAAACCTGATCTGATAGGAGGTTTTCTATATGATTTGTTTGTCACCAGAACATAATGCAGAATATTCTAGTATACCACTTTATTATTGTTGTTGTTTATGTAATATATAAACCAGTTGTTGTGCTCTCTATCAATATACGTTTGGTTTTAAGTGACTGATTACTGTGTGGGCTTTACGCTGAGACATGGCTTCATGATCAGGACTTTTTGACGTGTGGTTCAATATGTAGAGATGGTGCATGTATGAGAGACCAGAGAGAGCTTTGACAGACATGGGAGAAATCATATCGTGAAATAATAACATTTGGATTCATCAGAGTGTATTGTTTCCGTGTGTGTCCAGGTGTGTGAGAAGTATGAAGTGGTGCCGTGTCGGGAGGTCGGCCTCGTGCTCAGGTTTGTATTTCTTTAAAATACCTTTATTTCCATTAAATACGATATTATATTTATCCTTGTTGTCTCCGTCCCTCAGGTATCTGAGCGGACGCGTCTTCGTCCTCGATCTGACGCCCGGCGGTCAGGCGCACGTCGACAACTTCATCCGTCCTGGAGACATTATAGACGAGATCAACGGGACCTCGCTGAGGAACTCAAAGAACGGACAGGTGCAAAAAAACTCATCTTATATTTATTACACCTATTCTGCAAAATCCACCTCAATGTCTCTTCAACATCAACATGTGTCCCCTCTTCTCCATGTCTCTTCTACATCAACATGTGTCCCCTCTTCTTCATGTCTCTTCTACATCAACATGTGTCCCCTCTTCTCCATGTCTCTTCTACATCAACATTTTGGCCACTTTATGATGTCATAGCGATGTGTTGTCTTGTGTAACCATTAGCCAATCAGCAACCAAGGTAACCCCCCCCCTCCC
>NW_011349826.1:1412-3887 GCF_000735185.1 Notothenia coriiceps
CCCGCCCCCCCCTTATCACCTGAATCTCCTCTAGAGCACCATTGAGTTCTTTGTAACCAAATGTCTCTCAGAGGGGCGTGGGGAGGGGCTCCTTATTTTCATCTAAAGTAACAGACAGAGAATCAGCACTTTGGAAACAGGGCTGAAACAGAGGGGATTATGGGTAATGCTGCAATGATCTGTTTGGTGTTTCAGCCAATCAGAGACAGGCTCTGGATATATCTGAGAGCTGTGTGATGTGGTCACCTGCAGCCTGATGGTAGAGTAGGTTTTCTAATACAAACACATCATGTTTTCATTCTGTGTTGTCTTTTTGATTAACGGTTCAGAACACTGGCTCGTCACACCCTCAACAAATACACTTTTACAAACCTGTTGCTCTTTGAACAGTGTTTAAATTAGAAACCAGTTGTACCTCTTCTCCTCGGTATTTCTAAGGCTAATGTCTAATTACACTTTCTTCCAGCCCTTTAAATCATTCGGTAAATAAATTCTTTGAGTTGCAAACAGATGTTATGGATGTTTATAAAATGTCTGTTTTGAATAACTTGTGTTTCCCAGGCGGGCGTGGTTCTGTCCCGTCTGAAGGGCCTCCCTCTCTCCATCGGGGTTCTGCGCTGGAGGGCCGGCGACGGGACGGTGTTTCGGCCCCTCGTCAAACTCCTGAGGAACCTGAAGACGGAGAACCCTTCTCTGCAGCTGGGACCTCAGACAGAACCACATACAGAACCAGAGGAGCAGAACCCCTCGCAGTGCCTCAAAGACGGGAGGCAAGTGGGCCGGGGTATAAAACATAGATACTCAAACGTTCACCTTGGACCCAGAAGAGTTACATAAAAGGGGAGGCATACATGTAAATACCTTTTCTCTTAAAAGTAATGATAGCATCTTAAAATGAACCCTGACCCCAACAGGAAGCCAGTGTTACAGACGCAGAACCTCCCAGTGTCTCAAAGAGGGGATGCACGTGGGCCAGGATTAAAAAACATAGGTATACGAATAAATACAATAAAATAGAAAAAAGTTCAACTTAGAGCTGGATGAGTTAGCGTAGCCTAAATTAGCATACGGCTAACTAGTTCACTACTACTGCTTTCAAAGCTCTATCTTTATCGACGCAGAAAGAACTGTCCAGTTGTATGTTGTAAGTGTAACAGCAATGTAACTAATGTCAAGCGAAGTTTATTAAATCTTTCCTGTTATATACTTTTTATGTATGCTTTGACAGCAGAGCCCGGATAGCTCAGTCGGTAGAGCATCAGACTTTTAATCTGAGGGTCTAGGGTTCAAGTCCCTATTCGGGCGGATGTTCTTTTCACTTTCGTCTCAGCTAAAAAGAATTCCATGAAGTTAAAATGCATTGGTATATTACATTTGAAGCAATACTAAACGTTTAGACTACCAGCTTTCATACCCTTCTCTGTCTCTGGTAGTTTGGTAAGTTAGGCTACTCTTACCTACCACGCTGACCTGGTTCTAACAGTTTGGTGAAAAACTTTTCTTACCATACACCTAGGGCAGGGGTGTCAAACTCAAACACACAGTGGGCGGAGATTACAAAATGGGTACTAGTGGAGGGCCGGACTGGTTCAATGTTTATTGCAGAACTTATTGAAATGAACTTATTGAAATGAACTTATTGAAATGAACTTATTGCACATATTAAACCTGGAACTAACAAAGCTTCAATGATTGCCTATAAAAACAACATTAAACATTAAATAATCAGTTGATTCATTTCTTATGGCTCTATCTGCAGCTTTTCCAGAGTCATTTCTTATGATCACATTTTCCCACAGGCCAACAACAGCTTCAACAAAACTATTTCCCTCAAAGAGAAACCAAACATGCCCTGTTGTCGTGAGAGAGAAAGTGCAGAAGGAAACATCCATTAAACTCAGTGTGCTGCTCTGTGATGCTAGCTCAGATACTTGGCATCTCATCTTGGGTGCAAGGTCATCAATGTTTGGGCTCAGGCTCTGAGCTGAGGAGACCCTCAGGATGGAGTGAAGGTGTGCGTGCAATATACCGGAGGGCCAGATCTAATAGGAATTAGAAATGATCCGAAAGTAAATCCACCAAGGGCCGGGTTTGGCCCCCGGGCCTTGAGTTTGACACATGTGACCTAGGCATGGCATGACCTGATAAGATCTAAAATAAGAAATAAGTATTAATGAATGAATGAAATGACCAAAGTACATTGGAGAAATATCTTTCCCCAAACGATGGACTATCCTTCTCCTCTACCTTCTCTAGCAGATTGCGTTTCAATGTTGACGTTTTATCAACCATAAAACTGCCATGCTAAAAATATTACACAAACTATTATTATATAATATTTTCAGTTTGTCGGACTGAAAAGACGGTTGTGTTCAATTATTTGAGTCAGGAATTTATTCAGGGCCGTGGTAAGTAGGGGTGCAGACGGTGCTGCAGCACCCCCTGATGGAGGACAGGGAATCTGCACGTCCACAA
>NW_011349827.1:0-1673 GCF_000735185.1 Notothenia coriiceps
CAGGACTGTGTGTGTGTGTGTGTGTGTGTGTGTGTGTGTGTGTGTGTGTGTGTTTGTGTGTGTGTGTGTGTGTGTGTGTGTGTTTCGGTGTGTGTGTGTTTTCCAGGTCTTTTAATCTTTGATTTTGAAGAAGCTGAATCAGTAGGCATTGATTGCATGGCAGAAAGACAATTTTGATAACACACTGTATATTATACAATGACCTATTTTTCACATGTTTTAATAAGAAATATACCTCTCATACTTTTTGGGCCGTTTTTCCCCCCACAAATGTTACCTATAATATATTAAAAATAATATATAGATTATTATATGATATGATATGGATATATACAATATATTAAATATATTTAACTTTTTTTATTTGTTTTTTTACATATTTTATGTTGATTTCTCCAATTTATTTCACAAATAAAATGTATTCACTTTGACTTGGTGAGCCATTCTGCCTGCTAGCTGGTATTCAGTATGTATATCCCCCCCAGGTCTTTAATTGTTTACGTGTTCACAGACGGCGAGACGGTCGGACAGTTTAAAAAATATATTTTATTTTTGTGTCATTTTTAGATGCATCAGTTTACAATCATTCAAACAATCACTTCCTGTTTCTCTGCGTCAGGTGATCAACACAAACTCACTTTAACTCTTTAATTTCTTTATGAATCAGAAACATCGTCTCTGCAGCTGATTGGACGAGGAGAGGACCAATCAGGAGCAGCCGTTTGGAGTGTCCCAGTTTAAAAAACATTTTAATCTGAGAGAACCGAGTCCTGGTTCTGGTTCTGGTCCTGGTTCTGGATCTGATCCTGGATCTCATTCAGGTTCAGGTCCTGGATCTGGATCTGATCCTGGATCTGGTTTTGTCTCACTTCTCCCCTTCGTTGGAAAACACTCCGGCCTCCCAGCGCAGAGCTTGCTGGTTTTTATGTCGAATAACTCGAGTTGACTCAACAACCTGAAAAGAGACAAAAATACAAAGTAAACAGAAATATTAAGTGACAAGGAGACGAGGAGACGAGGCGCTTAATTAGACATTGGGACAAAAAGACTAGGACACAAAGATACAAGAATGAAATGAACAAAGTCAAAAGGAAACAAGGAGACAAGGAGGCAAGGAGACAAGAAGACAAGGAGACAAGAAGACTAAGATACAGGAAGAGAAGGGAGAACATAAGAAAACTTGACAAAGAAACAAGGACACAAGGCGACCAAGGAGACAACGAGAAGACAAGGAGACAAGGCGACTAAGGACAAAAAAATAATAAGACAAAAAGACCAGAGAAAAAAGACAAAGACACAAGGACACCAGGAGACAACGAGAAGACAACGAGACAAGGAGTGAAAGAGACGAGGAGCTTAGTTAGACATTGGGACAAAAAGACAAGAAGACTACAAGGATAGAAGGAGACAAAAGACACAAAGAGACAAGAATAAAATGAACAAAGTCAAAAGGAAACAAGGAGACAAGGAGGCAAAGAGACAAGAAGACTGAGATACCGGAAGACAAGGGAGAGAAGAAGACAACTTGACAAAGTAACAAGGACACCATGAGACAACGAGAAGACAAAGAGAAGAGGAGCTTAATTAGACATTGGGACAAAAAGACAAGAAGACTACAAGGATAGAAGGAGACAAAAGAGACAAAGAGACAAGAATAAAATGAACAAAGTCAA
>NW_011349828.1:0-3296 GCF_000735185.1 Notothenia coriiceps
TCTTGGTCAATAATTGATATTACGATTATTAAAAACGATTATCCATTTACTTTGAAAACATCCATTTATTGAAAAAAAAATGTTGAACAATATGTTTTTAACAGTTGATTTTTTTTTTTATTATACGATTAATTGCATAGCCCTACTTCAGTAAATGTTTCTTGTATCAGTACTTTACTCCACTACTTATTTCATGTTGAACACAAATACCTGTACTTTCTACTTCTTACATGTTGAACACAAATACCTGTACTTTCTACTTCTTACATGTTGAACTCAAATACCTGTACTTTCTACTTCTTACATGTTGAACTCAAATACCTGTACTTTCTACTTCTTACATGTTGAACTCAAATACCTGTACTTTCTACTTCTTACATGTTGAACACAAATACCTGTACTTTCTACTTCTTACATGTTGAACACAAATACCTGTACTTTCTACTTCTTACATGTTGAACACAAATACCTGTACTTTCTACTTCTTACATGTTGAACACAAATACCTGTACTTTCTACTTCTTACATGTTGAACACAAATACCTGTACTTTCTACTTCTCACATTTTCCAAACAGGCTGGTTCCTTTAGTTTGAATGTGTGTTTGGTGGCGTGATCATTATTATTTAGAGTCATTGCGTGCCTATTGATTTGAACACGATCCGTGTATCCATCATTTCCTGGTCTTCTCTAAAGAAGAGGGACCAATGAAAACACTGGCCTATTTTTTTTATACAAAGAGTCTAAAAATAGAGCCAGAAAAGAATAGATGTCTCGTGCTCATTCGTCCCTGTGAAGCGGCTGCCAGACTGACGTTGATATGTTTGATGCTGATGATAGATTGAGATCAGCCGTCCTCTTTTTATAATCCGTGTTCTTTAGCGTAGCAGCCATTAGCGGCGCACATCTTCTCTCCTTCATGTGGAGATGGACTCCCCGTGGTCCCAGATGTAATGAGGAGCTCTATCTGTTCAGTATGCTGCCACATATTACATGTTCTCCTCAGGGCTCGAAGGCTTTCTGTTCACACCTCAAATCACGGACACAGCAGGCTGTTGAAAATCTGCCACAGGCTTTTACTATAGCATGGAAAATTCAAATGCTGGAGCGATGGATATACTGCTGTTAAGTGATTTACCACCTATTATTGGGCTCATAATATCATTTCAAAGTTGGTCCTTTTATCATACTGAGGAGCCTACGTACGGTGTTAATGGAAATGTCACGAAATGCAATACTTCGGTACCAAATTCAGAAAGCATCGCAGTACTCGTTTTTTTCCACATTTAAGCTCACCTATCAAGCACAATCCACTTTGTCAGGAAAAAATATCCTCTCCCTCTTTGTCCTGATCCATCTTTATGAAAACCTGTCTGAAAATGAGCTGATCAACATCCGTTTTTAGTCTTCAAACACTCCCAGAGCCCATACCGTGTTCCTCTTTGTGTTTACTTCCTGTCTGTCTTGTTCAACAGGAAGTTGCGTGCTCTCCGTAAATATAAAAATGAATATTCACAAAGTACTCCACAGTGTTTTCTGATGGAGAAAACTAATGTTTGTTGTCCACAGCTGACGTTAAAGTGACTTCTTTCTACAGATTGATTTTACTGCACATAGTCTCTTGATTCTCCTTAGCAACAGTCTACTCTCCTTAGCAACGGTCAGTTGGCAAAAATTAACAGACATTTTGAATTTCAAAATTGTCCATCAGAATTGAGTTTTCATTGTAGCTGTGTAATAAAGCTAGTTCAAGTATCTGTTAGCTATTGGCTTATATTATGGTGTGTTCAGTAAAACCTTTATTGGGCGACACTCGATCATAAAACATTTCCCAAATTGGGATCAATAAAGTACTTCTAATCTTATAATGATATCATGATGTGTAAAACTGTAATCTTGTTTAAAAAAGTCACAAACTTTAATGAACACACTTGAGCAGTATGAAGTATATATCTGTTTCTATCACTTTGTTGTTACTGAATCTGAATGAATAACGTTGCTGTATTATTCTTAAAAGTGGTAGATCGATCGTTGGTCTATTTTATAACAAGATAGTTTGTGACTGCATGTACTCCTCACCCATTTTTCCAAACCAAATGTCCAAATGATATTACATGTTTACTAGGCTGGAGGTTGTACATGTTTCCAATATCCTGACCAAGACTTTGAGCAGTTTGGTTTTAAAGTTCAGATAATAATCCGGTACAAATGAAACACCATCTGTGTAACTTGATTGTTATTTTAGCTGGAAATGGCTTTTCCTCACTAACTAAGTCAATGTCACACGCAGACACATTTTTATGATAACACGCCACAGACAGCTGTAGAGTATTTCAGTGTTTGGTTGAAGTCCCTTAAGAAAGAAAGAAAGAAAGAAAGGGAGTTATCCTGCAGCCGTGAGACTGAATAACTGATGACAGCTTCTGTTTTACCTCAATGAACTGCTGCTACGCTAGACTTCCCACAATGCAAAGCGTACATGATAAACCAATATCCCTCCAGTCCTCACACTGTAGGAAAAACACAGTTATTATCTAAGCATTATTGCGCTACATATATCGACACTTATATTGTAAAAGACAGCTTACTCCTAGTGTATATGTTAATAAGGCTTTTGCCAGATAGATTATTATCCATCCATCTTCTCCCGCTTATCCGTGGTCGGGTCGCGGGGGTAGCAGTTCCAGCAGAGAGCCCCAAACGTTCTTTTCCCAACATCAACCAGCTCTGACTGGGGGATCCCAAGGCGCTCCCAGGCCAGCGAAGAGATATAATCCCTCCACCTGGTCCTAGGTCTACCCCTCGGTCTCTTCCCAGCTGGACGTGCCTGGAACACCTCCCTAGGGAGGCGCCCAGGTGGCATCCTAACTAGGTGCCCGAACCACCTCAACTGGCTCCTTTCGACGCGAAGGAGGAGCGGTTCAACTCCGAGTCCCTCCCGGATGACTGAACTTCTCACCTTATCCCTAAGGGAGACGCCAGCCACCCTGCGGAGAAATCCCATCTCGGCCGCTTGTACCCGCGATCTCGTTCTTTCAGGCATGACCCATCCTTCATGACCATAGGTGAGGATAGGAAGGAAAATGGCCCGGTAGACAGAGAGCTTTGCCTTCTGGCTCAGCTCCCTTTTCGTCACAACGGTGCGGGAAAGCGACTGCAGTACCGCTCCCGCTGCTCCGATTCTCCGACCCATCTCACGCTCCATTGTTCCCTCACTCGAGAACAAGACCCCGAGATACTTGAACTCCTTCACTTGGGGTAAGGACTCATTCCCTACTTGGAGTGGACAGTCCATCG
>NW_011349829.1:0-3826 GCF_000735185.1 Notothenia coriiceps
TGATGTTGATGGCATTTGACCTCACCCCACTATTTGTAAAAGAAAATATGTAGCCCATAGCTAGCTCACACTGTTTACACACCACAACACACAACAACATAATCATACATGCTTTTGAACAGAGCAACACATAACAACACATAATGTAACAAACAAATCATATAAAAAGGAAGAGCTGTAAATAAATCTTAAGTCTTTAAAATACAGTTTCCACCATTGAAAAGGGAATTACCTTTTACCTGTGATCTTTACACTGAGTAAATAATTAAGCCTAAGAGTTTGCACAGATTTACATGTATTTCTGGTCATAAAATATTTGTGGACTGCAGATATACCATACAATCAGCAATACAGTATAAATTAAAAGTATTACATCAAAGTAAAGTAGTACTGATCAGTGAGGAGTAACATGTCGCTGTAATTCAGTGGTTCTCAAACTTGTCCTGTCATTCCCCACTTTGAACAGGTGGGCCTCTTCAAGCCCCACCTGTTCCTCATCGCTCCAATAAAATGGTAGGCCAAGCTTAAAATTGTCAAATGTATCGTTCTATAACAGGGGTCCGCCGTTGTGAGTCTCCGGCTGTAACAATCCACTACTGCCCGCGAGGACCCAGGTTCGATTCCGGCCTGAGGTCCAAAACTTCCCACCTATCACATCTCTGCGCCCCACCAGTGGGGCGTGTCCCACACTTTAAGAAACGCTGCTGTAGGATAACAAAATGAATGCCTTGAATAAACCGAAATACACGTGTTGAAGCCCCCCACGCATGCCGAATATTTGCTGCTGATTACTATCGAATATCCGGAGCCTGAAAAATGGTATTCGGGACAGCCCTAATACTAACACAGTTCGTTTGTTTCTTGTGCAGGTTTAGCATTCATTTTGTACATTTTCTCCAAAGTAAAACATATAATATGAATAAAATAAACATGTGTGTGATTGTGTTTGGTGACAGCGGGTGCCACCATGCATGATCGCGGATCTGTTCAACGATTTCCGAGACGGCTCCAAGCTGTTGGACCTGCTGGAGGTGATGAGTGGTCAGCGCATGGTGAGTAACTCTCCGTTCAACACTCAACATGTTTTCAGCATGTTCGGACAGTCTGAACGAACCCACTGACTGACCGACTCTCTGGTTGTGTTTGCAGAGTCGGGAGAGAGGCCGGGGAATGTTTCAGCACAGGAGCAACATCGAGAAGGCCCTTTTATTTCTGAAGATGAAATCGGTAAATGACACACTAAGTCTGTTAGCCAAATGCAATCATCAACCATATAGGGATGTTTCAACTGTTGTCGTTAACAAAACCAGAAGGATGATGCGTTTTGGAAACACATTTTTCCATAAAAATCATACTAGTTACACAGTTACGGGTCTAAATGTGGCTCGCATTGTTTTTAAGAAATAATGAGATTACTACATTTCTACAATTACTTCTTTCTTTTGTATGTATCAATTGACCCTTTGTGGAAGTTTGCAAAATATTTTTGTTTTGTTCCCAGATCAAACTAGTCAACATAAACATTCCTGACATCATTGATGGTAAACCGTCTATTATCCTGGGCCTCATATGGACGATCATTCTCCAGTATCATGTGAGTTACATTTGGTATCTTTTTTGTAGTTCTCTTCATATTTCTTTGAGTTTTTCCCTTTGTTTAGTTTTTTCCCACTCACAATAATAAAACCTTATGTAAGCCTGCATGAATATGTAACAGTTCTTATTTTCCTATTGTCTGTGTTCTATAATAAATATATTTTGGATATCATTATTAGATTTGTGCAGATTTCTTAGTTTTACAAAATGTTTCTACTTTTGATCAACATGCTCCAATTAAGCACATTCATTTAAACTTAACACCTGAAACACGGGATATGTGTAAGCCATAGGATTTTTGTGTATTCTTCATGATTTTAAGTTTCCTCTGTTTCTGAAAAGATAATGATTTCCCTTTTTTTTTCTTGATTTTTTGTCACATTTTGAAGGTATTTGTTACTGTTTTACACCTTTTTTAAACGTCTACAAATGTCCCATACATAAATGCATAAAATAATGAACAGAAACTGTGTGTTGGTGCTTTTCTCAGATCGAGGAGTTGGCCAGCAGCCTCTCGTTCAATTCCCGTCAGTCGTCCATGGAGTCCCTGGTCAGTCTGGACTCGCGCTCCACGCTGTCGAGCCGCTCGGCCAGCAGCAGTCCGGTTCCTCTCAGAGGCTCGCCGCTGCACCGGCGCTTCAGGGTCTCTGCCAAGAAGGCCCTGCTGCTCTGGGTCCGGGAACAGTGCCACAAGTAAGCATCCAGTCAACTGAATGCTATAAAGGAACACATATGCCCTTATATGTGCTGTGTAGATAAGGTAACACTGATATTAATCGACTTCATACAGCCTTGAAAAACCTCTAATTAATTGTAGGGCTGATGGATCATCACACGTCATGACCATCAAACTTTTGAAACTGCCAGCTCTGGGATAAAGACCAAAACCTAATCAGGGCTTTCTTATCTCGGCTTGGCATATACTGCCTGCCAAAATCTGTTCACATACTTTCTACATTGGCTTTAACAGCGTTTATGTTACATATTACATTCCAGCATTTATTTATAGATGTATGAGGTATTATAAAATCGCTGTGCTGACTTAATGCCATTTCTAAATGTTGTTCTTTTAAGAAAATCTATAAAATAGTTTTGAAAATGGCTTTCGGGCGTTGCCTTCATATCTTTTATCCTAGTATCTAGATTTGAGCTTGTCTGTACTTGATCTTAAAAGGCCTATCTATGAATGTCTTAAGATAAATGTCAGACATTTTTTCTCTCTTTTGTTTTTCAATAAAAGTGTTTTACCTGTAAAACAGATAGAAAAAAAGTTTGATAAGCTAAAAAAAGGTTTTCCAGCATTATTTTAAAAAGTATTTGTTGTGGTAATACTCTTTGTGGCCACCAGAGGCTGAAATATTTGGACCACGAGTTAGTAGAAGAAAGGCTTGCTTCTGTACCATTTGTAAATATGTCGAGCAGCAACAGACCCTCTGACAGACAACCTTTTTCCCTCAGAGCTGGCTGTTCAATAAATGTGAAAGACTTCAAAGCCAGCTGGAGGAGTGGGGTGGTGTTCCTGGCGATCCAGTATGCTCTGCGGCCCGACCTGGTGGATCTGTCCAAAGCCAGAACCAGGAGCAACAAGCAGAACCTGGAGGAGGCCTTCCGCATCGCAGAGAAAGAGCTGAAGATCCCCCGACTGCTGGACCCTGACGGTGGGTCATTCAGCTCTACTGCACTCAGGGAACATCATGGGAACATGTTAAGATATTATAAGCACTAAAGTCTCTCGACTCCATCAGACAATTGTTCCTGTATGGTCATTGTACAAGACTTATTTTTGTAGTACTAGAAGAGGAATACTACTGCCAATAATGATAGATGACACATTTTGGATGTAGCCTAATTGTTATTTTGACACAAATGGAAATGGTTATACAGTAACAAAAATAATTATAATTTGACATACAAAATAAATCTTATATTTACCTGCTTACATAACCTTAAAGGGGACCTATCATGCAAAATCCACTTTTTCATGTCTTGTATACATCAACATGTGTCCCCTCTGTGTAACGAGCTTCTGAAAGTTTCAGGAAAAAAGATTCTCTCTCTTTTTGTCCTGATCCATTTATATAAAAACCTGTCTGAAAATGAGCTGATCAGATTTTGGCCATTTTATGATGTCATAACAATTGTTTGGCTTGTGTAACCATTAGCCAATCACCAACCAAGGTAACCCCCCCACCCCCCCCTCCTTATCACCTGAATCCCCTCCTAGAGCACC
>NW_011349830.1:0-2314 GCF_000735185.1 Notothenia coriiceps
TGAGACAGGTAGCGCGCAAAAGTAAAAGTGGAACCGAGAGTGGTACGAGAGACAGAACGAGAGCAAGACAGACAGACATTACGAGAGCGAGACAGTTTGTCCCCGTCCCACTGGTTGAAAACCGCTGCTGTAGATCACTGCCGGTACGTGCGCTGGGAGCGCACCGTTTAAGTTTGAAAGTTGAAAAGTTTGTGTGTCTGAAACGCTATGTGATACAGTACAGTTTACACAGCACAGTACATGTTCTGTAGCTACTATTGCACTAAATGCTAACACTTGAATACGTTATGCAAATATGCAACTTGTTTGTTGAAATGTTAATAAATGGGAGCTTCCTCAAACAGCCATCTCTTTCCCGACAATCCCCTCTGTGCACGAACCCTTACATATGGTAATTAAACATTAAAACACCTGCGGCTTATAGTCCAGTGCGGCTTATATATGTACACATCATTCAATTTAGCTGCTGCGGCTTATATTCAGGTGCGCCTTATAGTCCGAAAATTACGGTAATGTTTTTTTTAATTCTCAACAAAAAACTGTCGTCATCCATTCCCAACTTTTTCAATTGCAGTAGTACATTTCAAGAGGCTTTCTTTCAATACTTTCTTTGCAGCTTGTCATGTGAATGCTAATGCAGGAATATTCGTTTCATAACACGATAACCATAACTTGCTTTGTGATTTACTGACCACGCACAGTCACTTAACCTCTGTACTGTGCTTTATTCACTAATTTCAAACAAATCTCTGTTCCTGTCTTTTGTTCATGCAGCTAATCCTCCACGCCTTTTAGCGTTCTCCAAAATGATTCATCGGCTTTGTCGCTTGCCATTCCTGTGTTGCAGTAATTCATGTGTTGCCTGTTGAATCTTTGTGAATGTGTGTGTTGATGAGTTTTGTGACAGAGCCATGCCCAGCTAGCCTGAGGGCAAGTGGGATGTCGATCTGACAGTCTGCTGATTCGCCTCCTGTTTGTTTCTGTGTCTTCTATAAAACCCTCCTCCCTTATTTTCACTCTGTCTGTTAGTTTGTTAGCAGACTTTGATCAGCCTGATGTTTTATAGACAGAAGCTGCACCTCAATTCTTCAGATTCCAGTATTAAACTTCACCTGCCTCAGGAGCTAACGAGCTAATGTGCTAGTGTAAGCTTTTTGAAAGTAGAGTGAGTTTGATCATGGAGGATTGTGATTTGGATGCAGATGTGGACGTTCGAGACCCTGATGAGAAGTCCATCATGACGTACGTGGCTCAGTTCCTGCAGTACTCCAAAGACCTGCCAGCGGCAGAGGAAGAAATGCAGGTGTGTAACACTAAATCATTTTCTAGACAAACATCATTATTTAACACTGCGGGAAGTTTTACAATCAGAATAGCTTCTATTTTGACAACCAGCTCAGGTAGAGTTAAAGGCGTTGTTAAATATATTCTCAGGTATGTAAGCTCTGCTGGCCAATGTCAACAATTAAGGTGCAGCTAAGCTCTAATACACTCCTGATCTGTAAGCATTGATTTGGTGATATGCATATCAATAAAGGTTAAGACATCAAGATTACAATCATGTCAAATCTAGCTTTACATCTTTTTAGATAATAGTCAGCATTATTTAGTTGACAATATATAAAAATATAAAAATATAAATATCAATGTGAAGCGTGTCCAAACTACACATTGAGATGTAGTCACTGATGTAATGTGTGTAAATACTTTCATTTATCAAATCGTTTTTGCCATTGTTTAACCTACAAATATAATTTCACGTGCAAATGACCAATTGATAACTTAAAGGGTTTAAGTACATTCGTTTTTATGTTTGCAAGTCAGATAATGTTGTGCTGTTGACAAAATCAAAGTACGAGTATAAAGCCGGATAAATGCAGCTTGTTGAGTACAACAATAATAGTGTTGTCTTCAAAGCACCACACACCCCCTTCTGCGCAGCTTCGGTCAACTCTTGTGCTTTAAACAGTCTCGTCGTCAACACGGGAGTCTGCTTTGAACTGTTTGTCATCTCGAGTGCCCTTTTTCTGCCATTTAGTGTCTGTACATTGGCTGGAATACACTTAGATAAATGTGTGGGAAATTAAGGACAGCTTCTCCTTAATCAGACTTAAGTGTTTTTGAAAGTTGCGAATAAATCAATCACAGCTTGCTGAGTACATTTCACTAAACGGTATCGCATTTGTAAAGTCTTATTTTAACTGTAATAAGTTAAGTAGTGATGAACATGTCTGATTCTCAATACGATTGGTTTCTTTGTTTTGTTTTTCACTATCTCTGCAACTTGTTATTATCTTTCTACAATCTTTTCTTT
>NW_011349831.1:0-5824 GCF_000735185.1 Notothenia coriiceps
AGTTAATATCCAGAAGCCGCTGCTCGAAGTTATCAGAAAATAAAAATAGGAAAATCAGCATAAAAAAAGTAAGCAGAGGCAAGAGCAAGCAGAAAAGTGTCTGCATTGTAAGAAAGCAGGAAGGTTGTTCCTCAGGACAAAAAGAGAGAGAATCTTTGTTCCTGAAACTTTCAGAATCCCTTTACACAGAGGGGACACATGTTTATGTATAAAAGACATGAAAAAGTGGATTTTGCATAATAGGTGACATTTAGCTAAACTATTCATTCTAGGGCCCATATTCTGCTAATTTTCAGGTTCATATCAGTATATAGTGTCTCAACTGTGACATGTCTCCATGCTTTAATGTTCAAAAAGCTCTTTATTGTTCTCATACTGCCTGTGCTGCAGCACCTCTTTTCACCCTCGGTCTGAAACCAGAGCCCAGTCTGCTCTGATTGGTTAGTCTCCAGATATCTAAATATTTATAGTCTAGTGATGCCGAATGATTCCTGTAAAAGTATGTATTGTTTTTCTTGTAAGAAGTATACTTGTTTGCTATTAATTTAAGTTTTAGCATGTCCAACAATATTCACATGTTCTACTTTATGCCACATCATCCGCAAAAACCTTCAAAGTAACAACCTGGGACCGATATCAGCTAGAAATGACACCTGGGAACGAGAGTCCGTCCTTGTGATTCGCGACAACAGCCCTCCGATACAATCAGCACCTGTCAGCGTAAACTATGCTAGCTTGTATGTGACATGATATTGAATGGTCGGGCATCTCTCCTTCCAGCTTGGAAATATTTGCTTTATTTCTCTTGGTCATTCCTGTGAGAATTTACACAGCCCAATGTGCAATTTTCACAAACTATCATGCATTTAAAGTAAAGGGTATTTCAATAAGTGATTTCAAATTATATTGTTCATAAATAAGCTTTTAGGTTAAGAAAACATTAATCTCAAGTAGGATGGTTATACCCATCTTGAATCGTGTTCAAATAATTAATCACTCATTACACCTTGTTCAATCTATTTATTTGGCTTTTTATATTCAACAAACGTAGCTCCAGGCCTTATTCTCGCCTGTTTTCATATCAGAATTACAGCATTTACAGCCAAAGATTGATAGAAGAAGTAAATGTAAAAAGTATATCACCGAGTGACTCATTAGAGGCAGGAGGAAGGAATCTGGGTCATCCCAATCGTCATATCTCACAGCTGAGTCGTCCTCACATTACGTATAGACAGTCTGGGAGGTTTGCATACAGAAAAGCTATTACTATGCAATAACTCAAATAAGTGCAATCTATTGGAATGGATTTTGGAGTTTATTCAACAGAATAAATATTTCTTGGCGTTTATAATTTCATCTGGGGGGCCAAATTGTAAGCAGCAGCGATTGGGATAATCTTGTTTTGCTGAATCGCAGCAGCACTACAAACAAGCAGGGGATTAGTAAACCCTGCTGGAGATTTTTAGTTTTTATTCCCTGGAGAAGACAGATAGTGGATGGCACCTGGGGCAAGGGCTTGATTTCTGAACAGTTAACATTGATGTTTCCTCGCTGCAAGAGATGTTGTCTGTCTGGACAATATTTCATATTGATAATAGCATTTCAGGGCGCTTGAGTAAATGGAGTTGGATACTGCAGGTGACAGCGTGAGGTGACCTTATCAAACTGTGATAAACTGGAAATGGGAAACTGAAATCAAAATACCATCATGGAGAGGGAGCAGGATTCATCTGCTATTCTTTCACCGGCCAGTCAGACAGGGGCAAAACAAATTGCCTTACTAAAAAAAGATTGTATTACATGGTCTGTGGAAGCTTCACAGTGCTGGCAGCGGGATCCAGTTCATATTCCATAAGATGGCCAAACATGAGATGATCCCTCTGACTCACTCAGGCTCGGCTAATGGAGGCGTGTCATGCCTTCTGAGCAGTGAGTTGTTTTGGGGTAGGGGGTCATTATTATTCAGATAAGTAACAGCAATTTGGACCTAATTGGGTCTTAATGACATCTGATCACTCACAAACATTCAAAAGCATACGCACGCATACACTCACACACAAATTGGCACAAAATGGTATGTCTCTTTCTGAGCCCCAAAGCATGAATATAAACTCATTCTGTCGAAGTCTCTGGGCAACAACTAAGGTCAGGACAAATTGAGAGTCTTTGCAGGAGTGAGTGAATTGTAAATTAGCAAGATGAATGTCAACAGACACAGACTGACTTAGAATAAAATGGAGGGAGCACACACCCCTCCAAACCTCCACATAAACACACGCACACAAGATACAGAATCATTAACATAAATTGTTTACGAGTGTACAATAAATGCCTATCAGAATAATCTCACATACCCTTTAGAGAAAAATCTCTTACCTGGAAAAAAGAACAAGAGAATGTGCAATTTGTGTGGAGGAATTAAATCCTAGTGCATGTTGTGCTGGTAAACATAATGTATAGCTGCTTTTTTTAAGTCGAGAATATGATTGTCATAAGGCAGTTGCAGTCACTTTGAGTGATGTGGAATAAATCCCTGTATGACACAGTGCTATGTTGACTGATGGAGCATCATGTTGTACTGAGTCACATCACACTGTCCTAGGCATGTCTCAAATCAACACCACATTGGCTGCATATCATATCCTATCCTATTAACACTGTATTGTTCGATTTAAGGAACGTCTCAAGGACAAAACAAAGGGCAGCTCTATATCTGCCTACAGCCTATAGGTTTAAAACGATGAGCCTTCTCTCTCCAGCTACAACATGCTGTCCCAGCAGATGTCAGTGTTACTCAAGCTATGCAAAAGACCTGACTGACTGTATGTACAGCTGAACAAAGAAAACAACACTTCATTGACTGTCTGCCAACATCATTCACATTGCAAAAATGCCTTCAAATTATAGACAAATTTACTAAATAGTCAAAATGCTAAGTATGTACACATGTACTTGATGAGCAAACATTGTAAAGATGCAACGGAGGGATGAGGAGGAGGAGAAACAGTCGCTTCTGCAGCTGAGAGTGAATGCCTGCAGCTCTCAGCGCGCTCATCCATTTCAAAGCAGGGAAAGCCAATTATATGAGGTTTTATTTCACAAGTTTGACAAGTCATTCCAGTGTCTAATGTGTGTGTTTGATTGCCTGTTTGTGTGTGTTTCCTCTGTAATTGATTTTTATTTTTCAAGAATGGAATTCAGCCCAAAATACTTCCATCAGGAGAAACATGCTGAACGTTTAAAAGATGCCAAAACACATGGAAATGAAGAAACATCTTCACCAACTTAACAACACAAGCGCAGCATTTTAGAAAATATTCACCAACTTGTGTTTTGAGCTTCTTGCAGCGTTTTGTATTTGCGGCTTTTTGTTTATGCAGCGCTTTTAGTAAACAACGCGCATGTTTCGTCAAGTTTGTGAAAATGTTTCTTAAATTGCATTTGTTTTGGCACATTCTTGCTTTGCATAGTTTTTTGAAAGTGCATCGTGTTTCTGATGGAAATACTTTAGGTCCGTTGTAGCACGTTTGCACCTGTAGGCCACCGTATGATTTGTAATACAATTATAAATGCTATATGCATTCCGCCTTCATACATTATGAAGTAATACTAGTAATAATAATAATAATAATAATACATTTATTTTATCAAGTGCTTTTAAAATATATAAAAAAAGTCAAATTGAAATCAAGCTAATAAAACCACATTGAACACACGGGCACAACATTAATCACACTTTAAATAGAAAGATAATGTTAAAAATGTCGCAATCCACAATGCTTTTCTGTTGGGTATCAACCTGTTGTCCATATCACATGTACAATTTTATCCTTTAAACAACAAGGTTTCAAAGGACGGACTCGATGAAGAGTATGGGAGAAGGAGAGCAAAGCTGTTTTTTGCCTATTTTAAAAAACATAATATTGGCATTTATAAATATAAACTCTTATGTATATGATAGGTTTAGATGATATAGGTAGTTTTACATTTTGAAGCTGTTAAAGTGCAAAGGACAAAAGACAGTCAGTCAGGACGTGCAGAACCCACAGCTGATATTACACTGACAGTGATAAATGATTATGAGAATAGTGAGGAACAGCCATACAAACAATGTGACAACAACAGAGGAATCACAGGAAGGTTACAAATGAGGTATATCATTGCAGGAATCATGCATAACACTTATTTATACCAGGATTGAGCTCAAAGAGAGGATTTCATTTGTATGTACTCATGTCTGTAATGAGCTCCACAAAGACAGACAACTACTACACCTCATCCCTCTCGCCTGCAGCAGCAAACTGCTTCCCTCCTGAACCATGTCATTTGTCTTTGATGTATTTAGTACAAGGATCAGTGCAGAAAAAAGGCGTCTGCAAACGGTGGCAACTGTCCTGAAGAGACTCCAGGGAGAGACTAAATGAGTTCCAAAATGTGTTATCTGGAAATAAATGGATGGATGATGTTGCAACTGATGTTGCTTTTTATGGAGCAGAGCTGCGGGTACTAACAGCAGATGTTTGGTTTTACTCCAATAAAGATTTTTCGGGACAACCAGAACTTTATAAAGGAAAAGTTCATAGGAGTTGAACTCAGCAGTGAAGACAGGAGTGATGTCATAAGACATGCTTTGCACACCTATAAAGTACAGTGTATTCAAAAGACTGAAGATATTACATCAGGACTGGCATTATATCAACCATCGGTGATCATCGATGGACAAGGCTCTAGCAAGACAGAGAAAACATCCAATGTCCAATATTACTAAATCCTGCTCGGTGCCCTGAACAACATGACTTCACCTTCTGAACCATCCTCACTAAGCAGAATTAAAAATCACATTAACAGAAATAAAAGGCTAGTTATGTTGTAGCCGAAACGCTGTAACAAGCTTTGCAGCATCTTCTCATAAAATGCTAAACATGCTTGCATTGAAAAAGAATAATGAACCCAGAAAGAATATTACTTCTATATCTAGTATCCCAACTTTAGACAAATAAGAGCCTGGTATATTATTTTCGGGTGCATGGCTTGTTGTCTGGCTAGCTGATGATTCTCAACCAAATGCAATATGGTATCCATATTCTACAACAAGATAATGAGGAATGCTGGCTTTAAATTATGGGAGAGAAACTAAGGCAACTTCATAAATGAATGTTGATCATTCTATAGCCCTACAGTGCGTTGGCATAGCATGGTGCTAATAGTGTCAAGATCCTAATGTTATGTTACGTTTTTAGTAGGGCCGGGACTTTAACGCGTTAATTAAGATTAATTAATTACACAACAATGAACGCATTAAAAAAATTAACGCATTTTAATCGCACTTATTTTTGCACCGCGGAACGTTTCTCACTGGATGAGTTTCAGGGGTACCGATTATACTGGAGCACCAACTAACGTTCATGACTTCAGACAACAACAAACCACAGTGAACAATAGTCAAACATGAACGAAGAAGCTGATGAGACCGCTTTGGTTGGCCCCGTGGATGGGACATTTTGTTTTAAAAAACGGACGGATGGAAGCGTCAATAAGAGCACGGTTGTTTGCAAATTATGCAAAAAGGAATTCGCATATCACCGCAGCACATCAAGCCTTAAGTATCACCTCAATGCAAAACATATAGCAGCTAGCGTGGAAGCTAGCGTGGACGTTAGCCCGACTCGGAGTACAAGGACCCACACCCAATTCGCGTTGATCAAACAGTGGCCTATGCAACAGAGAGATTTTATTTTTCATCAGGATATTGGAAGAATAGGAGGGATTGAGGTCAATCACTGGCACTTTTTTATTTTATTTTAAATGGTACACTTTATGTTGA
>NW_011349832.1:0-4326 GCF_000735185.1 Notothenia coriiceps
TTTGATTACAGATTTGAAAACATCGTTGCTTGCTTTAAAAGTAGCACAATTCATTATGTCAAACCTTGGAAAGTGTCTAGATATCCCTGCCCTAATGCCAAAGGAACTGCACACTGAATATGTTTTGCCGTTTGATGTCTATGTCTGGACCGCTGCGTAAAAAGGAGGGTTTCTGCCCCGTTACTTCTACGCTGCTTTCTTGTTCCAGTATGCAGTTTGCTTTTCAGCCCAACTGTATACTGTTTTTCTCAGGCGCGGAGGGATACTGACTTGTTGTGAAAAGTAACTTCCAATTCTACCCATGGTATACGCTCAGTATATAACGGCTAAGAACCAATCAGATTGCTTGATTTGACTTGACGGTTTTATAATATTCAAATATAGCATGATAGGTCTCCTTTAAGTAAAAAAAAAAAAAAAAAAGGTAATATTTTTTTTTAAAAATATTTGTTATATGTCAGATTCCTCCACGTACCACTAGCGGGAGCTGGCGTACCACCAGTGGTACAGGTACCACAGGTTGAGAACCACTGCCTTAAGGGATTTGCTCTTACTATCTGTCGGCCATTATACCCACATATTTGCTTTGCTCTAAGTCCCAGACTGAGAGTTAATCCAGGCTCTTATTTACTGTTTACATCTCAGCTGGGTGTTTAGCTTAGAAGTGGTTATTGGCAGTAGTCACTTTAGTTTGGCATCTTAATAGAGCATGCAAATCGTCTTTTCGAGATATTTAGCTGAATGATTAGCTGACAAGTTTATTTTAGGGATACAAGTTGTTCAAGGGTAACATTTGAGTTGTGGTTAAAGTAACGTTTAAGGTTTAGTAGTTTTAATGGTTAGGTCTAGGGGAGAAACATAGACAATACAGATTCCCACAAGGATGAATAACAAGACAGGTTAGGCGTACGTAGGGTTTCCTCTAGCCGACAGAAGGGATAAGAAAGTGGTCTAAAACAATGTAAGTTTAAATGGTTATCAGGGCAAACGGTGGGTGAGTACATATCACAGATAAGGCTTAGGGAACCCTCTATGTGCCTTGGTGGTCTTCATAAGTCATGCAATACCTGGTAGGTAGGACTTGGTGTGTCTACAATACACAGGTTCACTTTAATCTGACCCGTGTCCAGTTTAAGGTATCACACATGGATAAAACATATTACAGTGGCTGCAGCCAGTGGCGGACTGGCCATCGGGATGTTCGGGACGAATCCCGATGGGCTGGTACCGAAGTGGGCCGGTCGGACGATGTGGGCCGGTCGAGATGCCCGGGCTGATTTTTAGTCCCAGTCCGCCCCTGGCTGCAACTAAGAGCAGTAATCCAACTGTACATTTATTTATATTTGATGATGAAGGTATTAAATCTGATGCTACATAATAAAGATAGAGGTTATAGCCACCTGTTACCCAATTTGAATTTTTAGCTACTGTTAATTAATATGTGGGAAGTTATTATTTTCCCATAAGTCATAACTACACTGTAGCTATGTACATATGACAATAAAAGCATTGAATCTTGAATCATGAATAACTGTTAAAACAATCAGTCGTTTCATTGATTGGTCGATTCATGGACTGATCTATTACATATTGGTGCACGCTGGCAATAAATGTCTTTGTTTCTCTTCAGGCGGCTTTCTTTACAGCTACATTCCCCTTCATTATGCTGTTTGTTCTGCTCATCCGTGGTGTCACCCTCCCGGGGGCGATAGACGGGATCATTTACTACCTCTATCCTGACATCTCCCGCCTCTCAGATCCCCAGGTAAACCCATGTGCTCTTTAAAGCAGAACCACTTTCCTTTACACAGAGTCATAACCATACACATATATATTTTTCACACATATATTTGCTTTCAGGTGTGGATGGATGCTGGAACTCAGATATTCTTCTCCTATGCCATCGGCCTTGGATTCCTAACTTCTCTTGGGAGTTACAACACCTTCAATAACGACTGTTACAAGTATGACCTGACAAAATTATTATTATTATTTTTCTTTTAAATGTAGTGTTTCTTGTTCTTTATATAATTTTTCCGCAAACGTATTTGATTTGTGTCAGTTTAAGGTTCCCGAAGTTGGCCAATCACAACTTTCTCTTGTCATAAATATAATTAATCTGACTGATTTTAGGCTTTATGTATTCTGCCACACTGTGGGACTTGAACATATAAAAAGAGGGAGTACCGCCTAGACTGAATATTAATGGGGTAATTCAAACGTTATGTATGGTGTTCCTGGTCAGAAATGACCAGCCATAGAAAAATTAATATATTATACTTTACTATGTTCAAGCAACATACAATAAATACACATTACAACACCCCCACACCAAAAACAGCAGAAATAGACTGTACAACTTTCAAGTGTTTACATGTAAAAGCCCTTTAGGTCATCATTTCCAAAAGTAAGTCTAGAACTTCTAATAATGACTAGGAATTAGGTTGTGCAGGAACACCGTCAAACTAACTTGAAAAGAGAGTTGAGCACAATGTAATGATGCAATGCCAATATTTTCTAAACATCGTTGTATACTCATTATGTCACGATCACAGGTACAGATCAGAACCCAATAGCAAGACTCAGATACAACCAGTGTTTTGCAATGTTCAGTTTATTCAGGTCAGGGACAGGCAGGATCAAAACCAGGAAATCTGTCAGACAGGCAACCAAAACCAGACAGGGAGCAGGCAGGAACTCGAGATCCGTATACAGGCAGGCAGGGGTCAAAAACCGGGCAGGACAAAAATCTAGGCTAGAGAATAACACTCACTGGAGAGCTTGGCGGAAACGACAAGACAATCTGGCAAAGGACAAGTGATAGTGTGGACGGCTCCTGACATCCCACGTGGTTGATCGGGATGAGCCTGGTGAAAGTCAGTAATGAGAGATGGGTCAAAGATACTGCGAGCGGGCACCCATGAACGCTCTTCAGGACCATAACCCTCCCAGTGTAACAGGTACTGCAACCCTCGACCACGTCGCCGGGACTTGATGAGGCGACGGACAGTGTAAACAGTCTCCCCGTCGATAGTCTGGGGTGGTGGTGGGGGTCTACGGTCTATTGACTGGTTTGATCTTGGACAGATGGAATGTAGGATGAATCCTCATAGAAGGGGGCAGACACAGGCGGACAGCTGCAGGATTGATGACCCTAGATATGGGAAATGGGCCTACAAAACGGGGAGACAACTTCTTCGACTCAACTCTGAGAAGGAGATCCCGTGTGGAGAGACAGACACGTTGCCCTGGGGAGTACGGTGGAGCTGGCTAGCGACGGCAATTGACGGACCGTTGATAACGGTCGGAAGAGCGCAGTAGCGCGGAGCGGGCCTTTAACCACATGCATCGTAATCGGCTTACAAATGCCTGTGCAGATGGGACGCTGGCCTCACGTTCCTGTGCAGGGAAAAGGGGTGGCTCGTATCTGCAGGAGCATTGGAATGGAGAAAGACCAGTAGCAGAACTAGGAAGGGTGTTGTGGGCATACTCAACCAATAGAAGCTGCCTCGACCAGGAGGAGGGAGTGGAGGAGGATAGACAGCGTAAGACAGTCTCCATCTCCTGGTTCATTCGCTCTGCTTGACCATTGGACTGGGGATGGAATCCGGACGAGAGACTGACACTGGCTCCCAGCAGCCTGCAAAACTCGGACCAAAAACGAGAAGTAAATTGTGGTCCCCGATCAGACACAACGTCACTGGGGAGACCATGCAGCCTGAACACATGTTGTAGCATGATTTCAGCAGTTTCCTTGGCAGTAGGTAATTTGGTTAATGGAATAAGCAGGGCCGACTTGGAAAACCGGTCTATGACTGTGAGTATGACTGTGTTACCGTCTGAGGGTGGTAGTCCAGTGACAAAATCCAAGGAGATGTGGGACCAGGGACGATGAGGGATAGGCAAGGGATGAAGAAGACCGGAGGGAGCTTGGCGTGAGGTCCTATTTTGGGAGCAGACTAGGCAAGCAGCTATGAATTCCTTGGTATCCTTCTCCATGGAAGACCACCAAAATCGCTGTCGAATCAGGGCTAGGGACCGTCTCACTCCTGAGATACAAGCCAGGCGAGAGTTATGACCCCACTGGAGAACCTGGGTACAGAGAGTGGCAGGAACAAACAGACGGTTAACAGGACAGGCACTTGGGGCTGGGTGTTCAGCATGAGAGCGCTTGACCTTATCCTCCCAGGTCACCAGACCAATGACACATTTAGAAGCGATGATATTCTTGTTAAAGGCCTCTTTAAGGTCCCAGTAATCCTTGGGAACAACGGAAATGTCTTGACACTCAGAGGTAATCAGCTGACTGGAATTGATTGAGGAACT
>NW_011349833.1:0-10979 GCF_000735185.1 Notothenia coriiceps
GGTGGCAGACGTTAGCTTCTCACAGTGAAAACGGCTAAGGTGGTTCCTCAAGTTAGTGGTATTTCCACCAAGGTATTTTATTTTTGTGTGACACTGTAATGACGAGACGCCGTTACTAGAGCTCTCGTGAACATGTTTATATAATTTATTGATGTAGTATTTATTTGGTATAAGTGTTCACCCCCATCTTGTCTGTTGCTTCCGGTCGTCTCTGTGTTCCCTCCTACTGATTACCCAATTGTGTTCACCTGGTGCCCTGTGTTGTCTCCTCCCCCCTCACCTGTGTCTAATTGCTCCCCCTCACCTGTGTCTTGTTAGTCTGTGTATTTAAGTGCTGTTTCTTGTTGGGCTGGGAGTGTGTGTGAGATCCTTGTGGCTGCAGGCTGGGCTCCCGTGAACAGCAGCAGGATTGAGGCTGTGTGAACTTTGTGCACATTGTTTTAATAAATGCCCACGTCGGGTTATATTTTTGGACGTTCTGCCTCTACCTCCTTGCTTGGTCGGGCCGCTCAACGGTCAGTCTCACAGACACACTTTACATACAGCGTGCAACTTGTCCAGTTCATTTTTCCCTTTTAGTTCATAAAACCCATAATGGGCCCAGATGTCTGCTTTCACAACACTAGGAGCGTTTTTTATTATTTGCCCACTGCTTTCGCCTCCCTCCATTATTGCACTAGCTCGGTAACCCACAATGCAATGCTACGTTGCTACCGTGACGTTTAAAAAACAAACAAAAAAACTTTATTGTCCAGCTGCTGCCGGAAAATCTACCACGTGATTAATCGGTTATCTTCCGTCACTGCATCGATACCGAATCTTCCACGTCCGCATCGCAATGCATCGTAGAAACGATTATTTTCAACACCCCTAACTTTTACACATCATTAAAAAAAAAAAGTTGCAACAGGGGGGTCCCCGCCAGAGGATAATGCTATATAGGGGTCCTTGGCATGGCAAAGTTTGGGGACCCCTGGTTTAGGGCACCAATATAATTGGAGCAGGGCTCACATTAGTGAACACTCTGCTCCAATTTCCTTCTTTAATTATTTCCTACCTATTTAGGGGTTAAAGAAACATCTTGCAATTACAACAATTAAATAATCTACAAAACACAAATTTCCTTATAATATATATATATATAATATATATAAAAAGCTGCAGGAAAGTTCAACCGGATATATTGGCATCTCTGCAGTATGGTCCGCATATCGAAAAAACTACACACAGGCTATTGATTGGAAGAGAATATAGAATAACTTCACATATCCACATCAACAATTGATACAGTATAAAATACACAGATATTACCTGTCAACCAGGAAATGCTGTCAACTAAGGATGATTCCAAGCCCCATATGCCTTCTGTGTTACCAAGGGACTATTGGAACATGTTTTATGAATGCACTGCAGTTAGAAAGTTCTGGAAACAAGTGATTGACATTGTATCTGAGATTATTGGAGTTCACATACCCTGTCTCCCAAATATTGTATTGTTGAATGATGATTCCTCTCTTAACCTACTAAACCATCAGAAAAGGCGGGTCTTCGCTGGTTTGACTGCAGCCCAAAAAAAATGTGTAACATGATGGAAACTCCCAAATACTATATTTATTAAGGCGTGGGCAAGGGACTCCCTACCATTTTTCTCTTTCTTTTTGTATTATCGTTTACATAATTTGTATCTGTGTATATATGTTCTTCAGTTAGAGCAACTAGTTGGTCGAATAACAAAAAAAGATTTACACACATGCATTGCACAATGTTTTAAGTTGCACATGGCAGCACATTATTAAACTTTATAACTGTTCACTAACTCTCTCTCATGTGTGCCGTGCAGAGTGTGTGGTGATGGCAGCAGAAGATAGCAGCGCCACAAAGAGCAGCAGCAGCCTGACTGTGAGGCTGCAGAGCAAAGACAGAGACTCCTCTCAGGAGTTCTCTCTGCACAGAGTGCGTACAGCTTCTGCTCCTCCTCTTCTTCTTCCTCCTCTTCTTCTTCTTTCTAGCACCAGCTTTCTTATTGTTCCAGCAGCAGCACATTATTATCAATGTTGGAAGAAGTAATCACATATTTGGAACTTAAAGCTCCTATCATGCAAAATGCACTTTTTAATGCCTTTTTATACATAAATATGTGTCCCCGGTGTGTCAGGGAACTCACAAACCCTTTCTCTTTTCTTCCGTACCTAAATCTCTAAAAAAGGGGGTACAACGGAGCTGATCCAGATTTGCTGCCGATATGACGTAATATCAGAAATGTGGGCTGGCTTTACACCCACGGCCCTATCAGAAAGTTGCTATCAGAAACAATGCACAACGTGTTTTGGAAGTAATATGGTCTTTGTTTACATTAGCAAGCATCGCTAACACTCTGAGCTAACCTGTACTGGAGAGAGTTGGTGTAAAAAAGCAGGAAATAAAAAGGAACTCACCTTGTAGTAAACCCGCAAGAGAAAAAGCATTTGAGCTCCATACTGTTTCAGAAATAATCCTTGATGTGGTTTGGAACATGATATGGTGTTTAATCATGGCAGCATTTAGCTGCATCTGAGCAGATCAGACAGCTCGTCACAGACCTCACAGTGTGCCTGCATGCTCTAAAGGGGGCGGGGCCAGCAGCTACTGACCCAGAATCAGCATTTCTCTAACAGGGCTGAAATAGAGGGATATGAGGGATGTCTAAAATGTATGATCCGTTTGGTATTTTGAGCAAACAGACATGTTTTTTATATATCTGAAACCCATAATATATGCCTAAAAATAGCAATAGACTTTTAAGTTAAAAATAGCAATACAACAATGCAAATATACTCATGTTAAAGCCTGCATTAAAACCTACCTTACGTAAAAGTACAAACGTGTTAACATCTAAATATACTTGAAGAACCGAACACATGAAGTACCAACATGAAGAATGATATATATGTTATTATTAAATTATAAACATAGATGCCTTATTGTGTTCATCACTTCAGTTTTACAGCTGGTAAATGTGGGGTTTATTAAATTATTTGATATACTACTGCGTAGCTTACCCTATGATAATATCATAATGTATTAGTTGATATAGATTTTGTAATATGATCCTAATCTGCAAAGTATCCAGTAACTTAAGCTTTCAAATAAATGTAATTGAGTAAAAAGTACAACATTTTTTACCAAGATTCTAGTTTAGTAAAAGTATAAAGTAGCATAAAATAACAATTCTCAAGTACCTTCAATGTGAACTTGGAACAGAATTTACAACAGAATCAGAATTCTTTATTTTTCCCAGGCTGGAATATGATTTTGTAAAATGTTCTCTATTTTAGAACAAAGTAAAATAAACTATATATTTGATAAACAAAAGGTTTATTTGTTATAAAATGTGCTCACTGTACTACCACACAGGTTGCCCAAAGTTATTTCTCTTAATAGGCATGATGGGAATTGTAGTCCCTTTTTTGATTTAGCCGTTTTTAATATGGTTTTAGCTGCTGGTAGGGGAAGTAAGAACTAGAGTATATGTATTTATTATTTTGTTATTATTAAAGATTATTATATTAATAATTATTACAATGATAATAATAATGTGTGTGTGTTTTTCAGGATGCTCCGCTGGGCTCCATCTTCTCCCAGTACATGTCCAAGATGTCCGCCCCCGCCAAGAGTAAGGTGCGCTTCCACTTTGATGGCTGCAAAGTGACGGACAGGCAGACTCCGGCACAGCTCGACATGGAGGACGGTGACATCATCGAAGTTTGGACCTAGATCAATTAATTTTGCATTAACCATAGCGTGCTGCAGGGATGAGTCTACACCCCTGAAATTCGTTTTTCATTTCATTTTAGCTCTCATTCAACGTTTTTTTGGAATGTTAAGCTTAAGAGATTTAAGGTTTTATTACCCCACTTTTCAATCTTCTACATTTCTTAAAAGCAGCGGTTGCTAACAAGTAGCTAGATGAGACTACTAAACGCCATCACAGCGAACATTAGCCGCATTTAGCTTTGCGTGGTGACAAAAAGGAATGTGACCGTTTAGCATAACGTTAACTTTTTACTTCTGGAAATTGCTTTTAGGCTTCAACAATCATACAGTAGCGTTAATATCTATAAATTATAATGCGGAATCAAACGTGTAAGTATCATTAATGTTTGTCTGCCACAGAGCTTATTTTCCGCAATAATAAAACAAAAAACAATGGAAATCTACTGGTTTGGTAGTGCAGTTACATTATCTGTAAAAGTCACTTTATTTGTAGATGTTAAATACAGAGTTAATAGGGTTATAATAGGGGTTATATGATAACACATTTTTTTAAAGTAAATAAGCCGTCATTGTACAATTGTATACTTGTAATGTTTTTGTGACTGTACAATAATAATTTGTTACTGTTACTGGAAATAATAAAATTATTAGAAGTTACTGAAGTCATAGTGGAAGAAGTATTTATATATTATTACAAAAGAAACGGAACCACATTGTTAAAATATTGCAAAGTAAAAGTCCTACATTCAAAATGTTGTTTACTATCAAAATGTTTTTTTTTTCATCCATTCATTTAAAATCTCTTTAGTTTTATTGTTACAATGGTCATCTTTTGTCATCTTTTATTTTTCCAGAAACTATGAATTGCCATATAATAAATTCATAGACATATAAATATGGCTAGAATATATAAAAGAAAAATAAATATGGCTATGAATTAAATAACTAAGCTTATGAAATAAATATGTATGCATTTGGAAATAGAAAAATATGACTGAAATGAATAACTATCTCTATGACATTAAAATAATTGGCTTTGAATAAATAAAATATGTATATTAAATAATTATGTCCATAAAATAGATCAATATGTCACTGAAATAATAAATATGCCTATGATCTATCCTAGGTAAATATGGATAGAAATTAAAACTCATAAATACTAATGGCTACAAAATAAATTAAAATGCAGAAGATATTTAAATATGGCTATGAAATAAATAAACATGACTATACAACAAATATGGCTATGAAATAAACAAATATACGTAATGACTAAGAATTTATAAATCTTCCTGTAAAATAAAAAAGGCTATGAAATAAATCAATTTGTATTTTAAAGTAAAATATATATACCTATTATGATTTAAATGTGTGCTATGTAATTAAAGAACATACACATGCAATAAATAAATATGCTTTGGCAATAAAGATATACTCATCAAATAATACAAATTCCCCACCACGTAATTAATAATAAAGCCTGAAATGAATACACGACACAATTATGATGTAAATAACTGTTTTTATCCAACTGATTAGATTAATCATTTCATTATTATTGTCACGTGTCAATGACTTCACAGAGTCATGTGAGTTGCGAAGCGGAAGTTTGGTCAGAGCCAACATGGCCGCGGTGCACAATTGTCTTCTCTGAAGTCTCCTGGAGTTAAGATTTTATATTTTAAATCGCGTCATGGTAAAGATTATTCTTAGGAAGTAGCATTTTTTATTGAAGCAACAAAATGGAGTTTGAATAAAATTCACAGCTCGGTGTGACAAAGACGATATTTGAGGCGGCGGCAGCGAGAAGAGGGAAGCGAGAGCCCTTACTCATCTTCTCAGGTAAACAACACCAACAACGGGCTAACACGCTCACTGTGAACGGTCACTGGACCACAGTTAGCTGCGTATTATCTGCATCAAATGAACAACAAGTATTACACACATGAGTTTCCTCATAAAGACGGATAAGACTCAAGGTTTGATAAACTTCGCTACGTACCTTTATCTTGTACTTGGCGTGGCGAGACATCTCATGCCAGACTCCATTCAAAATATTGCGAATTTAGCCTCGCTTTATTGTCTGCTTTTTATATTTAAAACATTATTAAGCATAATTTATTTATTGTAAGCATACCGTCCTGCATCATTTACACGCAATCAATATAGTGTCATTTTTACGTTTTTTCGTGATAATATTTTAGCGACGTGTTTTCAACTGTTATGAAGGCGATGTATTGTTTTCCCGGTGAACTGTTTTTCACATTGAGCGTTGTAGAAAATATTCATAGGTTATAAAGAAGCGTTGGTGAAACCATCTGTTGAGTTGGCCGAATGCATCATTTAATTTAAATATCACCTTTTAATTGTTTTACTTGTTTTATATAACGTTTAGTTCGTTGCAAACCGAGGTACATAAAACAGGCAGAATTCTGAATTGAGTCTGAACTGTCGTTCATATTGTTTCAGAATCATCTTAAAGACGTGTCGAGTTTTGCATTACACACCTTTTAAACTTCCCAAGACATTTCATCACCACTCTAAAAGTAACGTTGTATGCAACGCAGAGTACCTACAAATGTCTGGAGTGGTGTCCAACAAGTAGGTTAACTGTTGGTAGCCTATATTTAGCAGTGGCTTATTATTTACTCGTGCGCACACAGCGCGTGAGTCTCTAAAGAAGTTACAATGCCAGTTATAGGAACATCCGAAAAGAAATTGTGTGGATTACTGAGATGAATGATCTGATCATGTCCTGAAACTGATAACCCTATGATCAATGAAATGCGCTTTTGAATGGAGCAATATATCCAATCTCTGATTGTGTTATGAGCGTACTCTCACACTTGTTTGATTCTGAAATTGTATATATTTATATAAATATATGTGTGTGTATATGTCTGCATCTGTAGCCTGTTATTGTCTCATTATACCGTCGTCATGAACACATCTGTCCAGACGTCTCTTTAAAATGACCGCTCAGATGAGAGGAGTTCTCATTTCTCTAAACGCCTGCTGCTTCCACTCCTCTTTCCTCGGTTCCCCTCCTCGACTCCTCCGCTCGCATCTTCTGTGGGTGGGACTAAGACACGAGGATAGGAGTCGAGGAGGGGAATTAGAGAATTGAGAAGCCTTCTTTGTCATGAGCTCCTGGCTATTGTGTTTAGTGATCACATGACTTTCTCTGGTCACGTCTTCCTCTTCTTCACTTCTGTACAGCACCAGACATTTTTTCTGCAGGCAGTGAAGTTGCCTTTTAAGGTACTCTGAGTAGAATTAATGAGTAGTTTTATTTTAAATTGTATTTAAATGTTATGAAGTACATTTACTCAAGTACTGTTGCTTAGCTTAGCATATAGACTGGGGGGCTATGTTAGCATGGTTCTGAGCTAAGATAACAAAACCTCACTGATTATCATCTTCTTCTTTCATGTATCGTCGTCACTGATTATCATGTTAAATATTTTTGATCTCATTTACCATTTTTTTTTTTTAGATGAATGTGAGAAAAGAAAACCATCCCAGTCCGAGGGGATGTCTTGTAACTGGGCTCAGTTTAGTGAAACTAACATTACTCATGATGGCTCGACAGAGAAGCTCAAATCTCTCTTCCTTTTTCTGTCCTTTAATGTGCGTCAAGAAAGTGATTATTTTGCATAGATTTGTCTCAAAAAGTCAGTCATTATTAGTTCAAAGTTAATGCTTGATCCCATTTTAAATTGTTTTCGTGCAACAGACTTAACATTGATTTTTCTGTTTCGAGACAAGTGTTACACATTTTGTAATCTTAATTGTTCGATGGGTTAACGTTTTGTGCAACATGATTTATTCTTAGAAATAAATCCTTGCTGATGCCTTTCAGCCATAGTCTCTAAACCATACGATTATTACATTATTATATTTTGTTATGGATTATCTTTCTTCTTTATAATTAATGTTATTTATAACACAATATAGCTTATCCCCCAACTATATAATACCCCTATGCAGCACTTTAAATCGGTCTTGTAAAAAACAAAGCTTCAAATATCTATTTTTGGACAGAATGAACAGAACATTTTTCTTTTATGACAAGTAAATATCCGTTAGAGTCACTATGAATTCAATCATCTCAGAAAAAGCTTTGTTTGAAATGTGGAAATTCTCAGTGTTTATCATAAGAAGTGATTATTATTATTATTATTATTATTATTATGGACTGACAAAACAAAACATTTAAAGATGACCCGTACAATTTGAGAAATTGCGTCGGACATTTTTCACTTTTGATTTATCTGGGAAGTTAACATATCAATTAAAGCCTGAACGTATTTTTTATGATTATTTTTGCGCATTTAATTGCATATTAATTAATTTACTCATTTATTGTTTATTTTGGCCTCTCCTGACCTCCATAAATGACAAATACAATATTTGTAAAATGTTCAACGCAACAAATGTACTTTGATTCACTGTTGTGAGGCACCAGAACACCAACCCTTCCTACGGGGATGAGTGAGATGTTGTTCATGTGAGTGTTTAGTGTCACTTCAGTCCCACATGATCAGTAGACCTGATTCTCCGGTGCAGCTGCTGCCACCGTTTGTTTGCACCACTCATTCAGGCCAAACACATGACACAGAACGATTCATTGTTTTATGTTTCACTTTCAAATTCATTTCTATCTATCCTGACACTTTGCACAGTGCGAAAAAGAAGGACACATCTGTAAACAAAAAAAGTTTCAATGAATGTAGGAATATAAAGACAAATGTAAATAAAAATAGAAATAAAAGAGAATAAATAACCACATTTAAAAGAATTATAAAAAGGAACAAATAAAATATTTAATAAACCATAACACCGTATAAAATAATAATTCTAAGCATCTTAATTTATATTAGCGTTTATTTATTGATTTATTTCTCAATTAATTTGAAAATATATTTAGAATTGGATAGTTATGTATTATTGGATTTTCTTAAGATATTTCTTTTATAATGATTTAAAAAAAAAAAAAAAAGTTAAATATTTTAGTTTGATCCTCTTCATTTGACTTATTCTTATTGCTTTGCCCTGATTAATTGTATTCCTTTCTCTTATCTCTCCACATTACTTCTGTGATAATTCTCCTATATTCTAATAGTGTATTTTCATGGCAGTCCCTTGACTCTCCACTCACCGTCTCTGTTGACCCCCCCCCCTCAGCGGCGGCCATGTCTCTGAGCGAGCAGGCGTCGGACGTGGTGCCGTTCTTCTCCGATGAGAGCGAGGCGGAGGGTCCTGAGGAGCAGGGCGGGGGGGCTCGTCGCCCGCAGGAGGAGGAGGAGGCGAGCGGCGTGTCGAAGGTCCGAGCCCTGCTGACCGTCCTCGTCCTCTGCTACATCAACCTGCTCAACTACATGGACCGCTTCACTGTGGCAGGTACACCGCTCACAGGCTTTCATTTCCTCCCAAAGGCAACATGCACACAATGTACACAATATCTGTTTTCTTTTTTTTATTACTGACACATTTTATTCCATATTTTATTCCATTCTATTTCTATGTAAATACTGCTATATTTGACTATATATATATATATATATATTTTTTTGTAATGTTATTATAGTTTTCGTGAAATAGTTCTGTGTTTTTAATTCTTGTTTTACTTTTATGTATGCACCCTGACACCAAGTCAAATTCCTCGTACGTGTGAACCTACCTGGTACAAAACCTGATTCTGATTCTGATCAGGGATGTAATATCACAAGATTTATGAAGATGGGTTGGAAGAAAAACTGTTATTTTTCAGTAATGTCCTAATAATCTTCTAGAAATAAATATTAGATATTGATTAGAAGCATATATTTAGAGGCACTTTGATAAATCCCTTAATGAATAATATGCATTAAATAATTACTGCATTATGAAAAGTTTGTTTATGTAAACAATAAAGACAGCTAGTGAGGATCATAATGTCCCATCCCCAATTATTTGTATTCCTCCCTTATTTTATTTCAGTTATTTGCTTTTAAAACATTAGTTTATGTTCTAATTTTACTGATTTTGTTTTGTCATCAGTTTACTATTTAACAAGCTCAGGCCTATAACAAGATAATTTTGTAACGTATATGAAAAATGACCAACATTTCATTATCAAAATAACATTGGATAACAAATCATTTGGTCTCGAATAAAGCAGTAATATACATTTCTTTAGAAAAAGGCTTAAATGAAATCAAATATAAATATTTATAAAAAATGTATTTATTATTCAAATATATATATATTAGGGCCGGGACTCGATTAAAAAAATTAATTAATTACAGGCTTTGTAATTAATTAATCGCAATTAATCGCATTTTTAATAACATATAAATATTTGACCTGAGAACAGTGAGAAGCAATTTTTTTCACATGGATTTTAGTATACCATTGAATAATGACTGAATACATAAGCTTAAGCAACAAAACATTGTTTATTTTTTTCAAGGTGGTACTTAACGAAGACCAACAGAAAAGTGCAATTTTTGCCATAAAGTGTAGCAATAGCATATTTAGGAATATAGTACATTTCAGAGATTCAGGTAGCCTATAGGTAGGTAGACCTTCTGTAAACTATAACACTTTGTTTTTTAAGTAAAACACAATACTTTCAAGTACATTCAGAACATTGGAAACCCTGACTATTAGAAAACATCTCTCTGTTGCTTCAGAGGCCATAACAGACTTTGTTGATTTACCAACAGTTGATTTAAAAAATCTAATACATTTCAGTCCAACTCTCTCAATAACCTTGGCCAAAACAATAAACAGTTCAACATAAAGTGCCAGTTGCACCAACAACGTAATAAATAGTTCAACATAAAGTGTACCATTTAAAATAAAATAAAAAAGTGCCAGTGATTGACCTCAATCCCTCCTATTCTTCCAATATCCTGATGAAAAATAAAATCTCTCTGTTGCATAGGCCACTGTTTGATCAACGCGAATTGGGTGTGGGTCCTTGTACTCCGAGTCGGGCTAACGTCCACGCTAGCTGGTTTTGCATGGAGGTGATACTTGAGGCTTGATGTGCTGCGGTGATACGCAAATTCCTTTTTGCATAATTTGCAAACAACCGTGCTCTTATCAACGCTTCCATCCGTCCGTTTTTTAAAACAAAATGTCCCATCCACGGGGCCAACCAAAGCGGTCTCATCAGCTTCTTCGTTCATGTTTGACTATTGTTCACTGTGGTTTGTTGTTGTCTGAAGTCATGA
>NW_011349834.1:0-6784 GCF_000735185.1 Notothenia coriiceps
AACAACCAACATAATTATTACATTCAAATGAAGTACATTATTCAAGTTTACATTAACTTTGGATAATAACACAGGAGAAATGAGAGGAAGCGCTCTCTCCCCCTCTCTCTCTCCCCCCCCCTCTCTCTCTCTCCTAACAGCCCGTCAGTTTCGTCTCATGCAGCTCACTGATCCAGTAATGAGAGACCCAACAGTGAAGAATAAATATATTTATAACTAGTTTAGCTTGTTCCAGAGGTAGATCAAATAGCTAAGTGTGTTAGGTCTAACTCTCAGTGTGTGTGTGTTGCTCAGCGGTCCGTCACAGCGGGCGGAGCTGCAGGATTTCTGCTTCACACGCGTTGCATACCGCTATTTTACTGTCTTTTTCGGACACCTTAAAAAACTGCCAGACCGGTGAAGCCATTTTGGCGAGCTTGTTTCGCCGCACACAGAGAAAAGTGAACACACATAAATCAGTAATATAAGTAAAAATAAAGGTATTTCAGATGCTACATTAACAGAGACAGCGTGGGTCGCAACCCAGAATGAACCAAAAACTTAAATTAAAAAAAGTTTGAAAAAAATGATAGGTGGATTTCCAGAGTAGGGTGTAGTCAGTATGTAAGAAAGTTAATACTTAATAGTAAGCACACACATTTGATTGATTTTAATTACTGTAATATGATTAAACTCTGCACTGTCTAGCTGTAGTATCTAGGAAAATATACTATGTGATTAGGACTTTATATTAAATGACTTGAATAGGGATCTTTGGGTAAAAATCTTTGATGGGGACATCCCTAGATAGTACTGAAGGAGCCTTGCCTCCTCCACTCCAATTATTCAAGCCACCTGCTCTGAGCCAGACACCTAATTTGTCTGCGAGTGGTTATAAACGAAGCTGTCAGGAAATACCTGCAAGGTTGTGGTGACTTTGGAAACTGAAGTGAACAAGCAGTGGTGTAGTGGTCGTTGTTCCGCCACTTATTTGGAGCCCCCAGTTTTTTGAAGCAGGATTTTTTTTGAATAGTCTAATAAATATAAAATCATTGCCAATGTTATCAGTTGCAAGTGTGTATTTGATGCAATAATGACGAAAACATAATACATTTCACAGTAATTATAATACAAAAATAAAAACGATTTCCTTAAAAAATTATGATTCGTCATCACGCGCAATTTAGTTTGTTTCTTATGAGTTTTAAATAGATTTTGAAAGTGGAGATAGAGAGAGAGAAGCAGCGCTGTCTGCTTAGTTGCAATACTGTAGCTCAAGCATTTATGCAACTTAGGCCTATAGATTGTTTATGTAACTTACGTGCCGGTGTGTCCATGGTTTTGAGTCTGTGTGGGTTGAGCGCAGCGGCGTCTGCTTTTTGCAATACAGTAACTAAAGTAGGACTAAGCATAGTTTCTGTAGACCTGTCTGCCCGTGTTGTGAGTGCACTGCGAGTGTGCACACTTGTGGCATTGTTTGGGATGACCTAACTAAAATAGCGTCCACCCAGTAAAAAAATCCCCACTACACCACTGTGAACAAGCCCCTGTAGCTGAGAGTGCAGAAAGATTATTCTGCTCTTTTTGTGTGATGACTTTACCTCTACTTTTTCCTGCGACACATGTTTCCTCTCCATAGTAGCAGATTTCTTCCTGTTGAATTGAAACTGAGTGTCCTCTTTGGCCTTCATCATCGCCTCTTTCTTCTGATCATACTCTGCAGCATACTCTTTAGACTGACTGATGACCTCGAACATCTTGGTCCTCTCCTTTGGGTCCTTCAGAGCGATGGACTCCACTGCCCCCTTGTGATGAGAACAATGATGTACAGACTTGTTTGTAAGGTATTATTACTACACAACTAGTAAGGTGTATATTATACTATTATCAAAGGTGTATATTCTTATATGTGTTGTGCTGCTGTACGTTTGAGTGCAAATATATACCATTGTAATTTATAGTATTTATTCAGACAGAGTACTTGACATTAATTTAGCAACAGAGTTCTCACAGCATGACAATCTGTCCTTGGTTTTTATATACCTACAATCTTGATACCTCCCACTTCATATTCTATACAACATACAGCATATATTCAAGAGTACCACCCAAATGTTAACAGTAGTGTTTACCTGGAACACCAGACAGTTTCGAGCTTTGGTCACAATGCCGATTTTCTGCAGCTCCTCCAAGTATTTGGCCAGAGAGACATGTACACCATTGATGCGATACTCAGAAGAGTTCCCTTGAATAATAAAATATTTGGCATCAGATGATTTATTAAAACATGTCAGGTAAAACATATTTTTTGCTTTTTTACCCCTAGACTTGAAAAAATATACAGAATCCTTAAAAACAAACAGAAACAAGCAACTGTGTAGTTTCATCATTATGACTAATCTATGTATAGAATATGTTTCTAGGCAACTAGAGGTGCAATGAATAACTATCCACCTAATCGACTATTTTTTACAATCAAAGTAACTTTTTAAGCAAAAATATTCGTTTTCTGCCTCTCCAAAATGATGATTTCCTGCTTTCCATCATATTAAACTGAATAAATGTGGGTTTTAGGATAACATTTTAATGGATATTTGTCAATATCTTCTAAGACTGTAAAACTAGATCGAATATTCTAGAATATATTCAACATATTTATTTGTATTGAAAATAACAGTTATTTGCAGACCTTGTCCTGCACTCCATTGAACCACCTGCTGCTTTCTGAACAGTTAACCATATGAATGCTCAGATAATAAGATAAACTTATAAACTGACCAAAAATACTCCTACAGAACACGGTCTCCTGGTCCTCCTGATCGCAGTACCGCAAGGCGACCCTGGTGGTGTCGGGCACAGGCCTCCCGATGTGGGCTCCGTGGATCAGGTCCCGGAGTTGCTTCACCCGCAGAAAGGTAGCCCGCTCCCCCAGGGCGAAACCTATGGCGTCCATCACGTTGGATTTGCCTAGAATTGGTTTCATAGCCGGCTTAACATTAGAGATAAGTTAACTAAACTAACCTCCATATAAGGAGTGGCCATGTGAAGTTAAAATCATGATACATTACTATTAAATACCCTTTAACAGTGTGTTTTACACAGATTATTGATGCTCTGACATAAATCATGATTTATTATTTACATAAGAATTATATTTAGTATGTCTTAATAATGTTCATACTGTATAAGAGCATATTTTGGACCTAGGAAAACGTAATATTAGCATAATACTAGCTTAATAATAATTAAGCTAAACTAACATGCTAGTAGCACCGACAGCTAACATTAGCATTGATGGTACAAAAGTTAACTTAGTTTAAACTTAGGGGTAAAAGAGTATATTTTAGAGACTCATTATGGTCTAACATAAATGATGGTTTTATTTAACATATGCATTATATTAATTATTTCTTAATATTGATCATACTGTATAAAAGAGTGCAAAGTGCTAAAATGCTAGTAGGATCGACAGCTAACGTTAGCTAGCAACCATTGATGGTACAAAGTTAACTTACCAGAGCCGTTAGGCCCGATTATACAATTAAATCTCATAAAAGGACCGATTACATTCTTCCCTCGCCATGACTTGAAGTTTTCAATTTCAATTTGTTTGAGATAGCCCATTTTATTCTTCTTTTCGTGGTGAATCAAGAAGCCTAATAGTGTAAAGATCAAGTCATTAAACTGAAGGATTCCGATATTGAGCTCTTCCTGCCTCTAAAAATGAGAGGCGGGAAGAACTTCTTTTTTTTGCCCATTGCATATAATGTGAATAAACCATATTCAAACATCGGCTAATGATACAACATCTAATCACTGAAATAGTTACATATCTTTTTCTTATTCTGTTCTGATTTTAATAGTAACACTAATGGGAATGGGAATAAAATGCAGATATTTTAATAATTTCACTCGAGTATAAAGCAACCAGGCAGTAATAAATGAATAACACAATTATAATTTGCTCCACAGTTAACAGCTATATCTAAAAATACTTACACATTATGCATCATTAGATAGAATATATAGGCTATTGTAATACAACATGCAGTATATATTTTTTAAAGTGTATTTGATGCTTTAACATAATACTTTAATTGCAGGACTTTAACTTACAAAGTAGGCATTTTAACACAGATAATTAATTGTTAATATTAATAAGTAAAGTATCAAAATACTTCTTCCACCGCTGATAATACTGTATTTTAATGGAGTTATAAGTGAAACCTTTAATCTTGTCAAGTAATTACAAACTAAAGTAATTATACCAAGTCAAGCACATAACACAGTTTATATAACATGGAAAAGATTAAAAAAAAGGTCTGCCATAAACACAGACAAACTATATATTCATGACTTTATTGTTCAATATTGAAGACAGAAGTTCATACACCAGCAAAGAAAGATGAGACATTTATTCTTTGTCAAATCATTTTAATGTACATCCTCCTTTCTCATGTTACTGAGATCAATAAGGATGATCACGGACGTACTCCATGATGTGTTTGAGAGCCAGCCAGGTCTCGGAGGCGGTGGGGATGATCTGAGTGGGCGGCAGGAGGAAACCAGAGTTACCGGTGTCCCTCAGCTCAAAGGCGAAGGAGTACTTGATGCCTTCGTCGTAAGACCAGTCGATGCTGCCGCCGCTGGCTTGATCTGAGAGTAAGAGGAGAGGACAGGATGGTGAAATATTTTCTTCCCAGTAGTGAAATGGAAGTAAACTAAGTACTGAAATTTAAAAAAGGTACTTCTACTATAGCTGAATATTTCCTTTTTATGCAAATGTCTACTCTACTAGATCTCATAGGTAAACATTGTTGTTTTTAATCCATTTGTCTGACAGCTAGTTACTATCCAGATGACCATTTTGAATCCCCTTCCCACATTGAAAACTGTGTATCTCCACATGTGCTTCTTCCTCACACATTAAATCTGGATGCAATTTAGAAATTATTTATCTAATATATCATATTCAATCACTTGCATATAGACTCTTATTGCACTATTTTACTTTTTGTATTTACTTGCACTTTTCTGTTTTGTTCTCTGTTATTGTGATGCACTGTTGGAGGAGCCTGTGACATAACACTGTAGGTATGTACACATGACCAATAAAAGCCTTGAACCTTGAACACCTACTGGCCTCATCAACAAGGGCCATGATAAATACTGAACATCATTTTTTTTACAGTCATTTGACATATTTTTAATAGTGTTTGTTTTGTATATGTATGTTGTTTTGTGCACCATTCTTTAAAACAACAAAAAATGTTGCCCCATTATAAACCAAAGCACATTTCATTATGACTAAACCTACTTGGCAATAAACCAAATCCTGATTCTGAGGTTGCTGATTTTCCTTTATGTTGAGAAGATTCTCCTTCTGTTTAAGCTTGATAAACTTTTCAAACCCCTCTTGGATCAGCAGGAAAACAGCTTGTCACAAAGCTGAAAAGTGGGATGTATTTGTGAGAAATTATGCTCTGATAGAATACTCACAGATGATGTTGCAGATGCTTCCAACCTTGTATCTGGTGCCATGGAGGGAAGTGAGTTTCTTCACTGCTGCTCTGCCAATAGCATCCTATGGGAACAGAAAAAAAACACAATACTGTAGTCAGGGCCGGCTCTAAACAATTTGCTGCCCTAGGCGAGATTTTTGCCGTTCATTCATATCTTATTTGACCTATTAACATGTCAGGGTGAGTGAAGCAGGCAGGACCCAAATGCAGATTTCACTGATAATACCTTTATTTAAAGGTTAACTTTGAACACCGTGAACACAGTCAAACAACAACAAGGAACTAACAATGACAGACAGAAAAAACAGAACTTAAATACACACAAGACTAATCAAGGAAACAAGAGGCAGGTGAGGAGGGAGGAAAAAACACAGGGGCACCAGGTGAACACAATCGGCTAATCAGAAAGGAGGGAACACAGACAGAAAGCAACAGGCAAGACAGGGGGTGAACACTTTTCAAAATAAAACAGGAAACCAAAGACAGAAAAAGACAAGACAAAACAAAACACAGACAGATCGTGACATAACATTTATTTATTTATTGATGCATATCTTTTTACCCCTCCAGTTTTAAACGATATTTTTGGTTTACTGTCCTAGTACACATTGAAATGATTTCAAACCTTTTTATCCAAATAATTATAAAGGAGTGCCTTGGAAATATTTGTTTACATAAATTGGGATCAAAACATTTGAGACCCACTGAGATAACTTAGACTAAAGTGAACTATCTAAACACTCAGAGTCCTTTACCTCACTGAGCTGTAGTTATCAGCCTCTCAGTCTGACTGGAGAGGACTCTCCCTCCACATTATTGTAGAAACATCTTCTTCTTATATCCGTTAAAGCAGCTAGCACCAGATGCTAATAACAACAGCGCCAGTACCGGTGCACCCTCCCTCTCTCTCCCTCGCTCACTCGCACTTTGGCTGTGAGCTGCGGGTGCCAGATAAGCCAACATCCCCCATTTTCATCACTTACAGCGCCCATCGTACAGGGCAAATGAAACGTGTAACCGGGGTGAAAAGGGTGTTACATTGACTTAATTATGAATGTTGTTACATCAAGGCCGAAAATTAGGATGAGCACCAACGGTCAAACATTTTTTTTTCCCTCCCAGAACTACCAGCGCAGCGTCCCCCAGATCTGGCGCCCAAGGCGACCATCAACGTCAGTGCTACGGGCCGGCCCTCAGGGCCATTTGATAACCCGCGTCGTAGTACCGTTTAGCGAGAGCGCGTATGTTTTGGATTAGGCCAACCGGCTAACTCAAACATATCC
>NW_011349835.1:0-3636 GCF_000735185.1 Notothenia coriiceps
TCATCTATGTAAACAAATATTTCCATCTATGTAATATTAGTTGTATAAAATAGGTTAAGAAATCCTTCCAATTTTTTTTGATTATTGAAATATATGTTTCATATGAGTGTTGAGAGCTGTATCCATAAATCTCTTAATGTTGCCCTCAAAGTGCACCAGATTGATCACTTTCCTCATCTATCCTGTCCGAAAAGCTGTCCAAATCAATCATTTCTCTCACACTAGTATCACTTTCCAAAGTCTCCACCATGTTTACAATCACAACTGGGTACATCTTGTGACGTCACAGCCACTATCGTCTGCAACTGCCGTTAGGCTCAGACGGCAAAATTAATAATTCATTAATTCATTAATTATGAATTATTAAAAATTATTTTAGCCAATAACAGGCACAATGATATGTAAGGAATGAAACTGCCATTTCATTTTGGAGCAAAAAAATGCACTTCACTGGGCCTTTAAAGCAGCTAGCACCAGATGCTAATAACAACAGCGCCAGTACCGGTGCACCCTCCCTCTCTCTCCCTCGCTCACTCGCACTTTGGCTGTGAGCTGCGGGTGCCAGATAAGCCAACATCCCCCATTTTCATCACTTACAGCGCCCATCGTACAGGGCAAATGAAACGTGTAACCGGGGTGAAAAGGGTGTTACATTGACTTAATTATGAATGTTGTTACATCAAGGCCGAAAATTAGGATGAGCACCAACGGTCAAACTTTTTTTTTCCCCTCCCAGAGCTACCAGCGCAGCGCCTCCACAGATCTGGCGCCCTAGGCGAACATCTATAACGCCGGTGCTACGGGCCGGCCCTGACTGTAGTTAGGAACGTAGAGATAATACTAAAGCATACAGGGACATGACGAAGGAAAAAAGGCTTGTATAAAAGAGGATTTCACTCATTATTAATAAAACATTTTCATGTAATCGTTTATTTGGCAGGGACAATGCACAGTGATGAACACTTTAAATGTGTCAAGAGTAACGGTGCCAGATTTATATTTGAGCTAATTTCCCCATGATCAGGAACATCATTCCAAAGTGCTAAAATTCCTCTTGCAGAGTTATAAGTCAAGTAAATTTGATCTAAATAGCCTCAAACTACTAATTATCCTAAGAGGGCTTGCTAAAATATGCAGACTGTTGGTCAAATGGCAGTTTTTATGTGTTAATATGCACAAAAAACCCTGAAGCAGTATTGCTAAAAGAAAGTGCTTTTTTTGGCTGAGTTAATGGAAATCATGTGTCATAATAGTAATGATGGGTTTATAATTGGTCAATGCGTCAATCCTGGGGCAAATCATTAGAATTTTCAGCAATAACACTGTGATTAGATGACAAAATGTAACCCTAAGTTGTTAGGATGATGACGCAGGATATTGCCTTTTTAAATCATTATTGAATGAACACAGAGACTGATGTTTAAAAGAAGGTACTGATACAGATGGACTTCCCTCTCTGTCTTTACTCTCCTGTATGGAAAGCTCATAGTGTGAAAAGGTGTGAGATTGAATTTTCCACGAGCCTCCTCACAATTTACTCTTTGCTTTTTTCTCTTTTTCTTACCAGCTCAGCCTGATGGGCAGCGTTCTTGCAGGAGTAGCCGTACGGGTACATGAGCAGCTGGGAGTAGGCGTGGACGGAGATGAAGGACTTGAAGTTGCCGTGGTTCTTGATGAAGTTCACCACGTTCTTCACCTCAATCTCAGAGTGAGCTGAGGGGCCGTGGTAGGAGTCAGAGCAGGGGTTCCTGCTGGACCCGGGGCCTGGAGGGAGGACAAACAAAACACATCATGAGGCACCGTAACAAAATAATGCAAGATGTTACACTTTAATGCAGGGGTGTCAAACTCAATTTCATCGCAGGCTACATCAGCATTAAGGTTGCACTCAAATGGCCGGTTGTAACTTTAAGCTTATACAAAAATAAATATATAATATATCTAAAATAATGTATTATATTACATTATTGCCTCTGCATTGGATTATTATCGGATAGGGTAATATAATAATTAACTAAGTCTGAAAGCAGAAGTCTAGGGCAAATAATTGCAAGTCTCTTCAGTGTGTATGTCACAAAATGATTTAAAAAGAAAAGCCACATTCTGTAAAAAGTGACATTTAAAAAAAAAAAATCTAATTCCGATAAAAAGTCAACAAAAAAAATGCATTGTGGGAAATGTAGTTTATGGGCAACATGCTTCTATAAATCTGCATGTAACCGTATAATAAACATATTATGTTCTTTGCAAGCTCTTGTATGAAGTCACGGGCCGGATTTGGCCCCCGGGCCTTGAGTTTGACACCCCTGCTTTAATGCAATAGTTTAAAGGTAGTAACTGATTGTGTCCTTTGTGGTGCAGCTGAATTGCATTGCACTACGTTAAACAGTGTTTATAATGTTCCTACAAACTTCATTCTGATCATGGTGTGGACGTAATATTGGAAACACTCCTGAGAATAAACCGTTTCAATAAGGAACAACAGCATCACAAACTGCAGCCTTCAGAATGACCATAACGTTTAACAGACATTTCTTTAAAAAAAAATGTAAATAGGCAAATCATATGTTGTGTCCAAAACATTTTGTATCCATTTTCTTGTTAGGAACATGACGTTTTTCAAATGTTAGTATTGATTGTGGAAGATTGTGTAAAGTTGAGGTGACATTTGTTAATTTCTAACACGGAGGGGACAGGCCTAGTTAAATCCATTCACCTGACACTGTCTAATCGCACCATGAATTACTGAACTAGTGTTAAAAACAGTATATATCCGAGACAGAAGTGCAGGACTTTTCTCTGTCTAGTAGGGAGGGAGGCTGTGGCGTAGTGGATTAGTGCGTTAGTGTTCGGATTAAAGGGAGCACAGGTTCAAACCCCACTCAGGCTTCCTGCAGGTTTCGCCAACTCAAATTTAAGACCTTTTTAAGACAACTTTGAATAGAATTTAAGAGCTATTTCAGTATGAAGGAAAATTGCTATGAAAGAAGAAATACGTCCCATAATTACTTACAAAGTAAATGTATTCATGTTCAACATAACAACAATGACTGAACATAACAGCATAACAGTACACAGAACTGTGTTAGCATGTTAGACAAAACGATTATTTTGCTTTGCTAGGTTGTGACAGTGCACTACAACATATGTGATCTAATTAATTTTAGTCTAATTTATTGATCATATTTATATATGTTTAGTAGCTTGTGGAAGTGCGCTCCAAAATATTTGTTGATCTTGTTTATTGGTATTTATTATTTGATAATATTTATTTAAATGTATAACTAATTTTTGTATTGGTTTTTCAGTTGAATTATACGTTCAGGGTAATCAACAGTTAAAAACATACTGTTCAAATTATTATTTGTTTTAAAGTTCAATAAATTGATATTTTCAATGAATAATCGTGATAACAATTATTGACCAAAATCATCGTCATTATGATTATGAGTCTAGGTCTAGTGGTTTCAGATCAGGACCTGGTCTAATGTGGTCTACATGTAAAAAAAAAAAGCACTGAAATCTCCCTTTTTTGTATTTTCACAAATAGAATAAATGTTTCACAAATCTCAAACTGGGTTATAAATAATCTTTAGACTCTCTGGGATAATCCAGTCCAAATAAATCGGCTATGCA
>NW_011349836.1:0-995 GCF_000735185.1 Notothenia coriiceps
AGCGCTACGTCATGAACGCAAGAAGTCTACCCTCGTGGGGGCGCGCTCATGTGATTGGCTTAGAATTGAGGAGACATCTGATTGGCTATAGATAGAAAAAATTACAAGTATGAATCGGGTGAGCGTCAGGGGAGTCTCAAAAAACCCACACACGAATGCTCAGCGATCCATGCACAGAAAGCGGTTTGTGTTTGCAGGTTCAGGATTTAAATGGAAAACAAATATGTGTGGATCAAAAATACATATGTAAAACTTTTTTCTGTGTTTGGATTTTATTTACATGAATATGAAACGGAACACATTTGTGTTTGCAAGTGTGGATCCTTCTGTGTGCATGTGTGTATTATGAGACTGCTCTGAGCCCATACATTTCAAGTATTTCCCTTCCTCAAAAATATTGGACTTTTTCTCACAAATGTTGCATTTTTTATCTAATCTTGTAAATATTTAGAAGATATTTCTTCAATCCCAGAGAATATCTGAGTTCAGTTGAACGTAACTGATTTATATTCCCATGGGTTTTTAACCCTTATAGAATTTTGCCCCAAATGTTATCCTTTTTTCTTGAAATGTACCAATTTAATCTAAAAAATGAAATGTTTTTTCTAGATTTCTTTCCTGTAAATCAAGGACTTCAATCTTGGAGAGTTTTGTGATGAACATACTCACCTGTTGTGATATAATATATTAATATATTAAAATATTCACTTCATGTTCTCTTTGCAGCTGCACCCAGGTCAGCTAGATAAGAGCGTGAGTCATGTGATCCTTCACGTCCAATCAGCCGAGATCAACCAGCACCTGTCAATTCCCGTCAGCCGAACCAACGGCTTCCTGTTCATCCAGACCGACAAACCGCTGTACAACCCCCATCAGGCCGGTGAGGGAACTGCACCACACACCGTAACAACTGGAGATACCAGAGTACACACATCCTTTACTCAAGTAGAATTACGGATACTCGTGTTTAAAAATACTCTGGTGAAAGTAGAAGT
>NW_011349837.1:0-1677 GCF_000735185.1 Notothenia coriiceps
AAAAGAGAGACGGTTGAGTTTCCTGACACACCGGGGACACATATTCATGTATAAAAGACGTACAAAAGTGCATTTTGCATGATAGGTCCCCTTTAAGTTAACTTCTGAAAGTTAGTGAACATGGTTGGATTTTATACAGGAAACTCCTGTACATTTGGAAAGCAATCATGTGAGTGTTCCTGATCAAGTATTTGTCTCTGCTGACTGTATTCTTTGTACAGACGAGTGCATTATAGTGAGCTATTTTAAGTATTCTTTATTAAAAAGGCCAATTCTTGTGGCTGCTGTGTAGAATGTAAGCCCCAGAGTTTCACAACCAATCAGATATCACGCTGCCAGTCATCTCCCAGCAGCCCCATCTTATCTGGAATGCTCAGGAGCCGGACGGCCGACTGAAATGATGACTTTTATAAAGGATTTATTCATATATTCATTGGGCATATTAGCAATTCAATGCATTAGCCCAGTTTAGTATGGAGCAGAAGAAAGTAACAATTTTGAGGCGAGAGGTGTGAGGCAGAATGTTTTTTCTAGCTATTTGCATTTGAATAGAGACATTTTCACCAAGATTGAAATCTGCCGAGATGGAAGATCCCGGCGTTCATTGTGATGTTCCGGTTTAGGAATGAGGTACAAAGAACAATTCTCTCAAAAGCAGTAATGGACACTAAAGTGATCCTAATTAATCCTGAAACATTATCTTTAAAAATGCTAATGGTCAGTATGAGCCAACCTACTGCTACACTGCAGGTGAGGGTTTCATTGTTCAATTCTAATATGGGAACACCTGCTATTTAGATTGCCTTTGAATATTTGTCACAGATAAAGGTTGTTTTGTTTTCCAACAGGCAGGGTGGAAGCCAAGGTTGAATCTGAGGATGGTGCCAAAAATCTCCGTTGGCTGGCTCACTGTGCATCTGGGGGAGGAGAGGTGGCTAAAACACTGGCACATCCACAAAACCCGACTCTGGATTTTATAACCTGCAGGCAGCAAGAATCATCCAACAAAGATAACTCATGGTGCTGTTTACTCCATAATTTGGCTTCAAAACGTACTCAACTTTATTTCTAACATTATACATGTATCAATGTAGAATTTTAAACTCCCATTTAATTTGTATCGTCCTAACCTGAGTAATTTATGTTTTTGATGAAGACCATTTCAGCCGTCAGTTTGAAGTGCAGTGAATGTTACTCAGAACACACGACTGTGCCTGTGTTCGTGGTAATGATGCAACATGTCAGCAGATGCCACAGTGCGGCTCACTGATGTGTTTTTTATGAGGGGCCGTGTAGGCCAAAATTCAAACTAACCTCGCACACACAATACGGAAAACATCTGGCCTTGCACACACACTACTGAAATACTCTCAAATTCACTAGTGAACACCTCACACACACACACACACACACAACTGAAAAGTAAACTTCACAAACACACTATTAAAAATGTACCTCACACACACGCAACTGAAAATTAACCTCACAAACACACTACTGAAAAGATCTGGCCTTGCACACACACTACTGAAATACTCTCACATTCACTAGTGAACACACACAACGGAAAATTACACACACACACACACACACACACACACACACACACACACACAGAAAGTGGGTCGTACAAATGTTTGGAGGACTAAACAACAAACTTGCCTTTGTAAGTTAGTG
>NW_011349837.1:1698-2187 GCF_000735185.1 Notothenia coriiceps
CACACACACACACACACACACACACACACACAGCAGACAGTACAGTACAGTATATATTGGTATAATTTTGATGCAAGGATTTTTCAGGAATGTAGCACAACATAAAAGTGAAAGCAATGCTCTGCTAAATACATTTTTGATCAACTTTTAGGTACAACTTCATTCAGGCCCGGCTCTAGACAATTTGCATCCCTAGGCGAGATTTTAGCTTACTTATACTTCAAATAAGTATGTGAACATAACCAATAACCTACCATAGCCAATAACAAATAAATGTAACTTATTTTATTTTTGTTGTTCATTCATACCTTATTTTACCTCGTTAACATTTATTTATGCATTTTTTTTTAAAGGATATTTTTGGTTTACTGTCCTATAGTATTGTAATGATTTCAAACCTGTTTTATCCCAATAATTATAAAGGAGTGCCTTGGAAATATGTGTTTACATAAATTGTGACCAAACCGTTTGAGACCCACTGAGATAACT
>NW_011349838.1:0-4750 GCF_000735185.1 Notothenia coriiceps
AACCCCTGGCACTGGCACGCGGCACCGTAACCAGTGGCACACTATAGGAATAAGTGGAATAAGTGTGCAAAATATTTAAATTTTATTTTCGGATCCTGAACCTGCAGAAGGAAGCCATGCACGCCACGCAGCCCCGCTCTCTTTAACTCCAGGCGACTTTCTGCCGCTTTCCTCCGTGGTGCAGTGCTGATCGTTTCACTACGGAGGAATAAAGCACTTCACTAATTGCAGTACCCATAAGGAGCTGTACAAATGCCGCAGTTTTTGCGTGGCTGTGTATTTAGTTGAAAGCCCAGTGGCGATCTGCTCATCTCTCATCGAAATAATATGCTACAAAGGGGCGGACTGGCCATCTGTGTGTTGAACTTTCCTGTCGGCTCCCAGACCGTAGTCGAGGAGGGCAGAAGCAACAAGCTTCAGGTTCAATAACTTCACTTCAGCTTCAATGACTGGAGAGAGGCGAGCTCTTCTTGGGAGGCCGTTGCATTTATTTAGCTGTTCTTCTGTTTCACAAAATACATCACAGACCACCTGACCTCTGTTTTTCTGCTTCCTCGTTTCACTTCCAGAAACATACACACGTTCTCTCACTGTCGCTCTACCATCCACACACACACATGCACAAGCCACACCCCTCTCTCTCTCTCTCTCTTAAAGGGACAGCGATCTCATCTCACTCTGCATGACCCTAATATCCAGGGGTGCACCATAGACTGTATATATTAAAGGGGTGCACATAACTTTTTTGCCCTGGTTCTCAAAGGAGCACCTGGAGATGTTGCTTGGTGCTCATCCTTAAAATGAAATAAACCGTAACTTTTGAGGGGGTCTTGATTTTATTTGCCAGACACACGGCACTAAACACACATGCAGAGAACATAACCAATAACCTACCATAGCCAATAACAAATTAATGTAACTTATTTTATTTGTGTTGTTCATTCATATCTTATTTTACCTTAACATTTATTTATGCATTTTTTTTGTATCTCCAATTTTAAAGGATATTTTTGGTTACTGTCCTATAGTATGCATTGAAATTATTTCAAACCTGTTTATCCCATTAATTATAAAGGAGTGCCTTGGAAATATGTGTTTACATAAATTGTGACCAAACCGTTTGAACTTAGACTAAAGTTAACCATCTAAACACTCAGAGTCCTTTACCTCACTGAGCTGTAGTTATCAGCCTCTCAGTCTGACTGGAGAGGACTCTCCCTCCACATTATTGCAGACATATCTTCTTCTTATATCCGTTAAAGCAGCTAGCACCAGATTCTAATAACAACAGAGCCGGTACCGGTGCACCCTCCCTCTCTCCCTCGCTCACTCGCACTTTGGCTGTGAGCTGCGGGCGCCAGATAAGCCAACATTCCCCATTTTCATCACTTACAGCGCCCATCGTACAGGGCAAATGAAACGTGTAACCGGGGTGAAAAGGGTGTTACATTTACTTAATTATGAATATTGTTACATCAAGGCCGAAAATTAGGATGAGCACCAACGGTCAAAAATGTGTTTTCCCTCCCAGAACTGCCAGCGATCGCGATCTCTCTCTCTCTCCCTCTCTCTCTCTCTCTCAATGTTGGTACGCAAATGCGCCATTTTTCAAATGACCCGGTGCTCTTTTTTTGTCGGAGGTGCGCATGCGCACCTGCGCACCAGTTATGTGCCGCCCTGTTTATAAAGATCTTTTTAGGAATCTGCACAATTAGGAAACCTGAACATGAGCATAGTACGACCCCTTACAGAGTCTGGGGGACAAGCTCTGGAGCTTCTTGTTACATTTGAGATCAGTAAGTTTGAGCAAACACACAAAAAAACAAGCTTGCTTTAGTCAGTCAGTACGTGTATGGCTAATGTCTGTACAGTCAGTAAATCTGCTGTTTGAGGGGAAATAAACAGACTAAACAAATGGTCCCGCAGTGAAATCTGCTGCTCATAATTCTACTAAAGATGCACTTCTTGAAAGAGCTTGTTTGGGTTTGGGACTCCGGCTGCAGAGATCTGGACCGTTAAGAGTCTGCAATCACTAAACACCACAAATAAACTACCAAACCTAGTTCAGAAAAGTTTAAATCTACATGTGTAGCAATACGTTGTTGCGGTAATACACCGATTGAATTACAGAAGGGTGCACAGTTCTCACATTTTACACATTTTAGACAATTTACTCAAAGCGTAAAGGAGTTAAAATGAAGCTAAGGAACTTTTTGCTGACAACTGACTTTAAATCTGAGAGCTTTGATGTGGATCCATGTATTCACAAAACACTAATGATGGTATTTGTACTATGTACATGCAGTATTGAGGCATTTCTTCTTCCCTATGAGGTTGATTAAAAAAGTCCCAATCTTTCTGTCCCGACATCAATGAAAACTCCAATAAGCAGTGGGGAGGAATGGAAGTCTCTCCATCCTTTCCTTCTTCCCTCTCCTCCTCTTTCTTCTCTATTTGCAAGACTGCCTTATTAGCCCTGCAGCTTCTTGTCCTCACTAGATGAAGACCCGGCCAGTTTAATGTTTGTCGGCACAAGCCTGTGTGTGTGTTCTCTGTGTTCATGTGCGCTGGAAGCCACTTCACCTCCCCATCAACTGAACATCTCTGGCTAGTTGGTGTCTAATGAGCGATGAGCGCAGAGCGGACACTAATGACGCATCTTTGTGTGTGGCTGTATACATTAAGTGTGTGCGGTTGTGTGTGTGTTTCAAGCTACCAATGCGCTAGTTAGCAGCGTGGGTGTGTCTCGTAGTAGCTGGGTTTGATTCGATGCGTTCCTGATGTAAGGCACCAGAGGTCGCGGGGTCAGGCCAATTACTTCCTTGTTGAGGGATGTCTGCTCTTTGATTCGCCTGTTCCAAAGGTTGCCGTGGTTCTGAGGGGTTCTGCTCAGGGAGTGGGGGGTCTGCTGAGCGCCGATTAAGAAGGTGTTAATTGGAGCATGTTGTTTGGACCAGACAGGGACATGTGTGTGTGTTTGAGTGTGTGCCCGCAGTATAGTAACTGATTGCATCCTTCTTCATTTGGCATGCATTATTATATTGTCATGTGTTTTTGTGCACAATAGCAAGATGAGTTAGCTTCTATTGTTGTTAGGAGGACATCCCGTCTCTGTGAAACACACACCTTTTAATTGCAGAATCTAAAGAACCCTTCTCCTGCGTAGAAACAATAGAAATGACAAAGCTATCATCAGTGTCCTACTGAAGCCTCTACTCCTCTAAAAGTCCCCATCAGGCAACAAAAACACACACACTGATATCCTTAGTGGTCATGTGAGTCTACAAGCCGTTCGATTTAATTGCTTCCATTGTACGTGTTGTCGGATCAAATCTGTACATGTGTAACCAGCCGCCTCCAGCTAAACTTTCCATGACAGAATCCATTCTCCTATAAATTACGTTCCCATTCTGTACAACTAATTTGCATTCAAAATGTAACAGATTTTCTCTCAGATTACAGTAGAGGTCATGTTTTTAATAACAGGACACAGACAGCAGTCTTAGGGATAAAAGTCCCATGACTTATCTGTCCACCCAAACTCCTCCCTACACCGACTACCTCCTACTTTGATTAGTCGCATAATTGTGACATTTTGGAAAACAACATTTTCTTTGAAATGTATTTGAGAATACAATGTTGTTGAATGCTGATGATCAGTTCAACTGGACATTTTATCTTTGGACTTTAAAGTGTTCAAAATATCTTCTTGGAAAAGGCCCTTTTAATCTGCCATCTTTAGATTGCCAACAATAACAATTTGGAAATGAACACCCTGTCATGCTGTACTTACAGCAATGGTTCTCAAAGTGGGGTGCGCGCCCCCCCATGGGGGCGCAGAGGCATGACAGGGGGGGCGCGAGAGACCAGGAGGAAAAATGGTTATTAAAAAAAAGGAAAAAAAAAATCATATTTTGAAATATTGTTGATTCGAAAATAATATGATACAGGACTATTACGTCTGGGTCTCTGTGTTTCATTAAAGCTCGGCTCTGTGTGTGTGTGGAATGAGCGATTTTGTGTGCGTGTGCGCGAGAGAGAGAGCGCACCGGTACCGGAGATCGTTGTTGTTAGCTTCTGGTGCTAGCAAGCTACGCTAACGGCTATAAGGAGTTTTTTCAACAACAAAGTGGAGGAGAGTCCTCTCCTGAGAGACTCAGTGAGCTAAAGGACTCTCTCAGTGTTATCTCAGTGGGTCTCAAACGTTTTGGTCACCATTAATGTAAACAATTATTTCCGAGGCACACGTTTATATGATCATTATAGTTATAAAAAAATAAGAGAATAAATGAAAAACAGGTATGAAATACTATATGACATTAAAAAAAGAATAAAGTTTAAAAAGGTGATTTGTAAAATATCCATAAAGAAATAGTAAATCTGTTTACAGTTCTGTTTCATATGGGTGTTGAGAGATGTATCCATAGATCTCTTCATTTTGCTCTAAAAGTTCACCAGATTGATGCTTTTAACTTCAATATTTAATAACAAATCTTCCCGGGGGAGCTTGCCCCCGGACCCCCCTATGTGAGCTCCACACACCACCTATAAAAATAGCGCTTTACCCCTTCTTACACCTATATGCCGTGAGCTGATTATCGAGCCTTCATTGCAACAGTCGCGGGTACACTGTGTGTGTATTTGCATGGGGATTGTTGAAGTACAAAATTACCACTGTAGCGACCGGTACATTAATGGGAAACCCTAATGTTTGAGCACCCTATATGAAATGTCAAACTACCCCACAGCA
>NW_011349839.1:0-1421 GCF_000735185.1 Notothenia coriiceps
AATAATTTAAGCTTTGTTAGTTCCAGGTTTAATATGTGCAATAAGTTCATTTCAATAAGTTTTGCAATAAACATTGAACCAGTCCGGCCCTTGACTAGTACCCATTTTTTTTATTTTGGCCCACTGTGTATTTGAGTTTGACACCCCTGCTCTACCAGGAAACATCAGAGAGGCCAAGTCAGTGCATGACATAGGTTTTTATTAGCAACCCCCCACTTTAAATGTTCTTTTAGTCTTTATTATTTACCTACTTTTATATTGCTTTATTTATTTTATAGGTTTTAATCTTTTCATTTGTATTTCTGTTGTACCTATATGTTCACTTTGTTTTATGGGGTTTTATATTATATGTTATATGTTATATTGTTGCATCGACTCTGTTGCCTTGTGTCTTATCTGTCAGAGAGAAACCATTATTTATTTTAATTTTATTTGTATTATAATACATTTTACCTCCTTGTGTCTATTAACCTGATAAAATACATTTGCAATACACCTGAAACCATCAGTCAGACCATCTTCCATGCTACACCATTGACCCTTTAACCCTGTAAGACCCCCGGTTGTTATTTACAACATTAGAAAGCCTCACCTCCGCCGCTCCGGTAGCACAGGTAGGGGAACCTCCAGATGTTGCCCAGACCCACCGCGTACCCCACGGACGCCAGGATGAACTCCATCCGGTTGTTCCATGTGGGTCTCTGCGCCTCTGCACTCTCCTTGCCAGTTACTTTGAAATCTAAGGGCTTTAGAGCAAAATCTCTCTCATCAGAGCCGGGGATCTTTAAATGTTCTGCACCGAGATCCATCGTGGCTAATTAGTGACGAGAGAAATAGTAGCGAATCACTGACTGTGCTAGACGGACATCCGAAAAATCGAGACAAATTGTTTCCGTTAAATAACCCAGGTATCAAGTTTCCCAAGGGGAAAAAAATCTATGGTGGTCTATTCAGAACATGAGGTCTCTTAACGTATGGCTACTTAATGATGAGGCGTAATCTTCAATGAATGCCTAAAACATGCGCGAGAATAAGGGTAGCCTTAAACACAAAGACCGGCAACATGCACGTGTAAAGCCCACCACGTTTGTTCCTCATGCACAGACTTGTCTTATGTGACTTACTGTTAGTGCATATGTCTTTTCCCATCCTTGTTGCTCTGGCTACTGTTAAGTAAACCGGTTTAAGGGACGCCTCTTTTCAAAATAAAAGCCTTGCTGCAAAAGGCAGTAGTGTTTTGACCACAGTTCAGTTACTGTTATTATCATCTTAAAGAGGGGAGTGATACTCTCATAAAATTAAATAATAAAAAGTCATATTAAGTCAGAGTGTCTGTTGTTTCTGACTTTCATGAAATACATTTTTTTTTAAAAACATGCTCTGGTAGGGTGAAACCTATAAAGCAGGGGACTTGATCTATT
>NW_011349839.1:1447-13023 GCF_000735185.1 Notothenia coriiceps
GGGGGGTTACTTTAACAAATTATGTTACTAAAACAATTACAAACAACAACAAAAAGAAATAAAAACAACGTTTGGCTGCATAAATAATAATAATAATTATTATCCCAAATGCATTTAGATTAATGGTTAAGTAAGTGACTAAACACAAATTGTAACTAGCTAATTGACACGTAAATTCTGTTATTAAAACAAAAAATAATGATGGTATTTTATGTTTATTTTTTTGTATGCTATGCCTTTATACAAGACTGAAAAAGTTTACATCTTGAACACTGTCAATTCAATTCAAATAGCTTTATTTTCACGGCCATAATGACACACAGTATTGCCAATGCTTTGTACAATTACGACATCAATAACATTCATAAACATTTCAAACAAAATCAATAATACAATTTTTCTTTTCTGTAAAAGGAAAATAATATAATTTTAGGACAAGCTGTCTTGTCTCCCTTGCCCGGCATTACATGTGAGTTTCCGTTATGTTATGTTATGTAGAAATCAGTGTCTGGTAGAACAATGCTGCAGTGTGGTCGTTGTGTCTGTAGATGGCGCCACTGTTGTTCGCTTTCAGTTTGTTTTTTTGTCCCAAACCTCAGTTTTCTTCTCCTGCTTCCAGGTGCTGCTTTGAGCCCTTCCGCTCTCCGTACAGGAATGTGAAGACTGCATTACGTCAGTTATCCTACCAGCGACAAGAAAGCAGCCTCGTACAGGAGGAGTGTGCTTAGTTTTTTGATTTGTTTTTCTTCCTGTGAACAATTAAAGGGATTTGTTTTTCTCCTGAGGTATCCACAGTCGCGAGTCCTGCTGGGTGAACGACGTGGAGGAATCAAACATTGAAGCGGCGCATCGCAGCTCTCAGTATGAACAGCTTGTGAAGGATTTCAATAACGACGACACTCTGAGAAAGTAGATGGAGCAACCAGAAGGTGAGGTATATCTCAAGCTGTAACTTAAAACCTATAAAGACGAGAGGTTACATTATTTTCTTTGTATAGGCTATCGTGTTACACGGCGAGTTGATACTATATTTCATTTTGTGCATTTCAATGTTACATCGAGCATACCTGTTTTCAAAGGTGGGAGAAGTGCTCAGATATTTTATTTCAATACAAGTAGAATTACAGAGTGTAGGAATACTCTGTTAAAAATAAAAGTCCAGCATTCAAAATGTTACTCATGGAAAAGTACAAAAGTATTGGCATCAAAATATAGTTAAAGTACCAAAAGAATAATCAATTATATGTTTTGATTGAATCAATCAATCAATCAAAACTTTATTACAGACTCAGGGTCCAGATTACATTACATTGCATTTAGCTGACGCTTTTATCCAAAGCCACTTACAATAAGTGCATTCGACCAGGAAGATAAAAGACAATACATTGCATAGATAAAAGACGAGACATTACATATAATGAATTACATACAGAGCATAAAACATATTATAATTATTGCATTAATGTGCTTATTAAAGCTGGTAAAGGTGTGGCTCATTTTAATTCCTTTGTATGCTGCAGGGTAGCTTGTGAATTGTCTCCAGGTGTAACTAAAGTCTTATTTAAGTGTTGATTAAATATTACACAACATTAATCCAAATCTGCAAGGTAACTAAAGGTATTCAATAAATGTAATGGAGTAAAAGTACACTTTTTTTTTATCACTGAATGGCAGTTGGATAGAAGTAGCAAAACATTGAAATACTCAAATAAAGTACAAGTATCTCAAAATTGTAAATGTACTTTAGCTACTTTACACCACTGCCTGTTCCACATACAGTTATACCTACTACCAGAATTTGAAGCATACAATGCTGCTCCATTGAATACCTTTCCATTTCTTACAGGTACTAAGAGCTGTAACTGTGCGGGATGTGGAGGAGAAATCCAAGACTCGTTTCAAATGAAAGTCCTCCTGGACACCTGGCACAACGCCTGCTTTCAGTAAGTGTTCCCAATTATGATTTGAAACATGCCTGAAAGTACTCAGTTCTGAAATTAGCATAGTTGAGTTGCTCTGATAAATGAATGCTTTGTTTTCTCTGAAAGAGGAGTGGGAACAGTTTGCATTGACACAGAAACAACTGTTGTCTTTCTGTTGGTCAACATGCTGGCTGCTCTGTTTGGGTTACCTTACAAATGGCCTTGTGGATAATCCCAGAAGCTTCTGACTAGTAGCCTCAACATGGGCCTCCTAGATCTGTTTTTCTCTCTAACAATTCACCATTGTTTTTGTGTGCCTCTGTGCACAAAGTGAGCCATGTAGGATGTTCATTGCTGCTGTCACAGCTGGTAAACCTCTGCATGGGGACGATGCAGCTTGGTCAGAGGAATGGTCCTACTATCCTGGAGGACTTTGCCCACTCTCTCTGCCTCTGCTCGGAGGTTTAATGATTGCCACATCGTAGCTTTCTGGTTTCACAGGTCACTGCCCCACAGTGAGGTATCTGTGTGTGGGGCAGTGAACCTGTGGCTCGTTGCAGGCACATTCTGCACATGCCAGCAGGATGCGTAATTCATTGGGGTTTTCCCCTTGGATAAACAGTAACACTCGATTGTTATAATGTGAGATAAGATTGTGCAAAACTGATGACACTTCAGATCAAACATTTGTTTTGCTTTTGAAAAGGTTATTGACAATAGCTCAATAGTCACTTTGTCTAATTAATATCATTTTAAAGCAGACGACGAATCGGTGGGTTTGTGAATGTTGCAGATTGCAGCACAGCACAAGTCACATACTGACAATATATCCAAAAATCCTCAGTTTTTTACGAGTGGAATCTGGCTCTGGAGGACTGCTGGCAGGTCCAAAAAGACCTAAGAATAGATTCAATGTAATGCTGCTGACTGTGTTGTCGGTTCCTCACATCTGAAATAACTTTCTTCACGTTTTTGAGCCGGTATCCACTCCAGCAGCACATTGACCTCACACAACCTGCAGCTTCTCCTAACACAGCTGCGTTACTGAGCATTGATCCTCTCCATCTCTTCCTTTGTTCTTCTGAGCTCCCCCACATTTGTTGGCATCCTTTCCTATTGCAGCATCTTTGTCTGACGCGTTTTCAGATACAATCTTTAAAAACGTGATATTAGATATTGTTGCGTACGCGTAGGAAGCCAGACATTTTCAGTCCTCTAAATGAGCTGCAGCTTCTCCCTCGGAGCTTTGTCCACACTGCTGTATTCAAACCCCACTCACAATTGTTATTATTATTATTATTATTATTATTATTATAGTTGTATTCCACTCATGGCAATTATTATAAAACAAGACATGGACACTTTAAGCAGTTTGTTTGTATCCCATGATGGAAAGGTGCAGGCAGAAGACTTATTTGACCCTTATTCTAAAATAAATGGTCTGTCAGTCAAAGCTGCTTACAAATACTTAAAGTAACATGAAACCAAAAACACAAACAACTTCATACTGTGAAATTATTCTTTCTTTATACATTTTCTTGAATCTGAATATGTTTATACAGCCCCTTAAATCATTTGTAAAGAATTCCACAGTTTAACGCCAACTACAGAAATGCACATCTGGTTTAAAGTAGTCTGTGCAAACTGATTATTATGAACCTTAATCTCTGAACTTGTTAAGCAAATGTTAAAGCAAAGTGAAAACAAAGTCAGTGTGATCCCTCCTGTGGTGTTCCTATTGTCTATTGTCCACATGCTGCCCCTCTCCCCTCCGTGGACCTCCACCTTGTGTAAGATTCTTACAAGCTGACGTCACGTTTGTTCCACTAAACCTGGCGTTTTATTGAGGCCTATAGGTAACTGCACGGCTGCGCTCTGCATTCCTAGACAGCGATTCAGAGATGTGAGTCCGCTGTCTCAGACATCGACTGCTGAGTCCTTTGTTGTGTTCCCCCCCCCCTCAAATCTATTCCCGTAGCCCTAAAAGTAGAGTATTGTGCTTTTATGTTTTTCATACAAGTTGATGAGCATATATTTATTTAGTCGCCTTGATCCCTTCAGATTTCATTACTCAAAGCAAAAAATCCATGTAAAGAAGAGTTTCACACAAAATATATGCAATATTTTATTTGTAATGTGCAAAATAAAATAGCAAATCAACAAAAAGAAAAGTGTGAAAATAAATTAAAAAAACACAGATTTTGAGAAACATTACATTTGTACCCTTTTGACAAAGACTTTGTTGGTTTACAGTCTGTTTTTCAGCTGGATGACAGAATTTGTATTCACAAATATCAACAGATCTTTGTTGATGAATTCCGAAGTTACCATGACATGTCTAATAACATTAGCAACACACTGCTTGTGCTATGAATGCTGTAACATTTGTCACTCTCCACTCCTTGGAAAGAGGTTTTTTTTGGAGCACAAGAGTCCCACGCCCAAAGATAAGGTCCCGTCTAAAGTGAAACACTCCCTCTTCAGCTCTTCAGCTCTTCAAGGGCAAAGCGTTCGGTCCCTCTCTTAGTATCTCCATTTCGTGCTCCCACAAAAGATTACACTCCAGCAGGAATTTAAGGAAATGGGTAATGTTTACTCTGTAGTGTTAGTGCAGGCAGTGCATTGTTCATTGAAGAACCACCTGAGCGTGCACGCCCCCCCCCCATTCACCGCCAGTCCGTTTACAGGGAAGTCAGGTGTTTTTATAAGCTGCCTTACATCACTTTATCTTGGTGTATTGTGGGGATATAAAGGGAAATAATTATAGTTTATCAGCGGGTTTTTGTCGAGGAATGCTTTTTGTTCCGAGCTAGGCGGACAAGGTAGACATTATTGTTTTTACAGCCACACCTGGACACATACTGAATGTCTTGCATACCAATTTGAATACTGCACTTTTCACAACTCTTTCTCTTCGTTGTGTGTGTATCTGTGTCTGTGTGTGTGTCTTTCATCTGATTGGACCACTACAGTGCACTGTTATCACCAGGCAATACTGATCCTAACAGTATGCTGTGTATTCCTTAGCTAGACCAATACTGCGTTATTTTTCCAAGTAAAAGAAACTTGAATGATTTACGAGCAAAAATGCATAAAATAATGAAATCTGTTTTTGATCCCTTGGATTTGCATGTTGAATAACTGTATAATATATGTACTTAATAAACCTGCCAGTAAAATCAGGAAGACACACTGAATAATTACAACACCATTTGTTAATAGCTGCCAACACGTATTTTCTGAAATGTCGACACTGCAAAACAAAGCTTTATATATCACTAAACCGACTAGAGCCTGATTTCAATAGTTTTATTGACAGGAATGTAATTCTGCATCGACAGTGTTTGGCATTCTTCAAACACTGACTCACACAATTTCGATAAGTGGCCGGTTACTCATGCAAATTTGACCTCAGCAAAATGTCAGCTCTGCTTCCACTCATCTCGTCAGAGTTGATGAATCAGGCTGGAGTTATTATTACACTGACCTTGTAGTCACTCTTAATCTTTGTTTCTTTTGTCCTAGAAGCACAGACCCGTTTTTCACACATTATTTTGTATACAGACATCAACATTGATGCAACTTGATGTAAAAAGACATGTATTTCCCTCTCTCTCGCTTTCTGTCCACATTCTGTCCACCAACCACAGACCAGGACTAATGATCATCACCTCTAGTAACAGGGGTGTCAGAACTTCAAGCCCGGGGGCCAAATCCGGCCCGCGACTTCCTTTTATGTGGCCCGCAAGAGCTTGCAAAGAATATAATACGTTTATTATACGGTTACATGCCACTTTACAGTATTTCTATATATGTTCATTTTAATTCATTTCTTATTTTATAGTTATTTATCATTTTACATTTTTATCTTTGATTTATCCTTGATTGTATTAATCTGTGTGAATCTGTGCTTCCTGTTTTTCAATCTTACCCTGTTGCTGTTAAACCACTGAATTTCCCCACAGGGATTAATAAAGCTCCATCTTATTTTACAGTAGCATGTTGCCCATAAACTATATGTCCCACAATGCATCTCATTTTGTGACATGCACACTGAAGAGACTTGCAATTATTTGCCCTAGACTTCTGCTTTCAGACGTAGTTAATTATGAAGTTATTACCCTATCCGATAATAATCCAATGCAGAGGCAATAATGTAATATAATACATTATTTCATATATATGATGTATTTATAAATGTATATTTACTTAGTTACAACCGGCCCTTTGAGTGCAACCATAATGCTAATGTGGCCCACGATGAAATTGAGTTTGACACCCCTGCTCTATAACAAGGTCCCTTTTTAAGTTATGCCAGAACTCTTTGAAATATCTGCAATCTTTGCCAAAGTCAATGGGCCTGGATCAACTCTATCTGCAGCGTGATGCACGAGGCTCTGCTGGGAGCTGCTGCCAGCACAGAACTCAAAGATTAAAAATGCAAAAGTGATATTTCTGAATTAGAACATCCGATTCACAAGCACATGAGCACTCGGAGAGCGATATTGCAAAAGAACAGCAGAAGTCCCCGTCCTTACCATCTTACCAAAGCCTGAAATCAAATATAGTTGTTAATCAGGAAGTGCAGTGTCAGTTGGAAGTTTGTTAATATTGTTGATCCTAAAAATGGCCGTGTATTGCAACACCTGTTTTTGAATCAGGAGTTCAGGGGGAATTACTGGGACAAGTTTTCCACTCCCATTTCTTTAACTTTAGTTTCAAGACAAAACCCAGACGGCAGTGACACACGTCATCCATCGTGATTCATGTGTCACTTTATCACTTCTCACTTTCAGCAGCGTTGACGTTGAAACCAAGAAGGTTGAGAAACGGTTGAAGCCCTTGCAGAGTCTGGATGCTGCAGCAGGATTGCAGTCAATGTCTGCAACCTGATCTCAGAGTAGTTCATGCTTGATCGTATTTTGGCAGTCGAAACCGCTGCCACCATTTTGCATAACCAGTGCAGCTTGTTCGAGGATCGTTCAAAACCTTCAGGTGCGATCCAGTCTGCAGGCGACTTCAGCGTTCCTCACTCTGAACGCACTGAGAGTTAAACATGTCCCCTTCATTCAAAGCGTCTGGTCGGGTGACAGCTTGGATCGGTGATCATTTATTATTCCATGAAACAGAGTCAGAAAGTCTTAATACTGACTTTTTATGTTAGAATTTCTCCTTTGGTAGACTTCCCCCTTCAGTTGATAAGAGAGAGTGCCTGAGTGGCAGACAGATGAACTTACCTCACTTGATCAACGTTCCTGACTGAACCCATGATGTTAGTTATATAGTTTGCACCTTTGCTAACAGACAGCTTTGTTGTTATTTACTCTGACTTAGATACAAAAAATGCAGAATAAGAAGGTTGTTAAGTAACTGCAAGCAAAAACTGCCCTGTAGAGATTTTTGAACTTGTTTTTAAAGATTCTAGTTGTTTTTCAAAGTAGTCGTGCAGTTTCCCCCCCCCCAAACAACTGGATCCTTTTAAAGAGCTGGAAAGTATTATAGCAGCCTTATTGGTAACCAACCGTTCCCTGCCTTGACCATCTGCCAGTGCTTGCAAGATAATCCTTTCTCCAAGATGGAACAACTTTTGGAGCTGTCACTTTTTCTAAAATCAAAACGCAAAGCACAAATACGTGCAAGCCCCAGCAGATCTTGGGAACAACATATTTGCTGTGCCGCCCGTGCACCTTGTTAAACTCTGAGAAAATAAATTCGGCTGGAACATGCCTCCAGCTAATGTTCCTGTCTCCAAACCTCAGAGTTGAGTATTGTTTCCAGCAGGCTGATTTATGGTTTTTCTGTGGTCTTTCGTTTACCATTCAGCACCAATCAATGGTATTTGAATGCAGTGTACTTCTTATTTGAGGAATGGGTTTGGATTGGTCACATAGTTTGGCTGATGGTTCAAATGATTGCATTTTTCTGTTTCTCTTTTCTCCTGTTTCCTCAGTTCCTACATCATTTGTTCTCAAAGTGCTCAGACACATCATGTTAAAGAATATTTAATGACGTGCACAAGATGAGTCTTTGGCGATCATATATTCTTGAGGGTGAGGTGCAGCCATAAGTAGAATAGGAACCCCTTCTTATAAAGCTATAGAGGAATGTATCATTTATTAAGAGAGTGGTGACACAACACTTTATTACACAACATTGAATTGATGCTTCACGAGGATCTGAAGTATTTCCTTTCGTAATAATTCATTGTGCTTTTGAGTGTCTGCCATATCCCCTTGGAGGTGATTGCTTCACAGATGGAAAGAATCCCAACCTCTCATCCATTATTTCTTCACTCTTCTGTTGGTGTATTTTTTGTAACGTGCGTGCGTGACCGAGACTGTTTGTGTCCTCTCAGGTGTTCTGTGTGCCGTGATCTCCTGACCAACTGGTACTATGAGAAGGAGGGAAAGCTGTACTGTCGCAAACACTACTGGGAGAAGTTCGGAGAGCTCTGTCACGGCTGCTCTCTGCTCATGACTGGACCCACTATGGTGAGTCCGCTGCACCTATTGGTCAAGATTCAAGGCTTTTATTGTCATGTGTACATAGCTACAGTGTAGTTATGACAAGTACAATAGTAAATAAAATAAAATATAAATAGTGCAGAATCGTCTATATACAAGTAATTGGAATATTGATATATATAAGTTGCAAACAGATGAATGTTATGGATGTTATGGATGTTCTTTCAAAAGTGCAGGTGTTTCAACATGTTTTACTGTTTTCAAGAGATGTGTAGGCAACGTGAATGCATTATGATCACATGTTATGGAACTGTTTTCCAAGTATGATTTAAGATGAATTGAGGTTAAAGGGAAACTCTTACGGCCCGTCCACACACAGGCATGAAAAAAATCTTGAAAAATCTTGATGCTGGGCGTGTCTGAAGCTTGGCGATTTCACGCGCCCAAGGCGACCAACAACCAATCAGGAATCTCCCAGGAATCTCCCACCCGCCCCCGGTATACAAATCCTGTCCATTCAATGTTAAAACGAAGTAAACTGGATATAAACTCCCCAAACAGGTGAAAACCTACCAGTTTCACCAACTGTCTCTGCCACCTCCCTCCATGCCTGGTTCCTCCGGTTTAGGTCCCGATAGGTGAACAGAGAGCAGTCGTAAAGGACCGGGACATTTCCTACAGCGATGATTAATTTATCCTCCATTTTATGACATATGGAAAAGACCGCAGCGGTATCTGCATACAGTACACGCGGTTTGATTGGCTAGCGCTTGCACTGGCGGGATTTGCATAAACGGGATTTGATTGGCTGATGCCAGCTTCGCAAGCATCGGGAGCATCAAAAGTTGAACATTGCTCAACTTTTGATGCTCACGATGCTTGCAAAGCCATGCTCCGCTCCCCACAATGCAGTTCGGCGAAGATTAAAAATCTTCTACAGTACGTCACCCCATTCAAGTGAATGGGCGAAGCTTTGAACGATTCTTTTCATGCCTGTGTGTGGACGGGCCGTAATATGATTGTGTGTGAAAGTAGAACCCTCCTGTAAAAAGACATTGATATTCTCCAGGCAGGAAGGATGTATCGAAAGCCTTTCTGAGGTATAAAAAGGGAAGGGAAGTGTTGGATACAAGGAAGTCCGACCTGAGAGTGCTATGCTAAACTGCTGGAGCACTTTTGTAATGCTTACTGGGTATCTCAATCTGACTCCAGCCTCAGGAGAAACTTGAAATAGTGTTTTTAAACCAATAATGCTAAGATCTCGTGCCAGAGGTGTCGTTTCACTTCCAAGCTTTTGCCAGCTTTCTGATGCGTCACCGTAATAAAACCTAGCACAGGGTCAAAACTATTTGGAGGTTTTCTCTATGGGATTGCCAGGCGTTTAAAGTTTTAAAGTCTGCCTTGATTGAATTACAATTGCAAACCATTTCCTCCTCTTAAATAATACCAGCATGCCCACAGAGCATGTCAAAGCTCTCTGTGTTCCAGTTTCTCCAGTTATTACTTTTACAGCTGGGTTATACTTGTAAAATTGGTGTCGCTGCTAAACGTAGCAGATTAGGCTGTAGACCTCACTTGTTCTGCACAGAGGTTCTTTCATGGTTCACCAGGTACACAGAGGTTCTTGTGAAAAGACGCTCGGACATGGGGTGGTTTTAGAGCTCACCTTATTCAGTCGTCCGTTGTGAGGTGGCTCTGTAGATATTATCCTCACTCATATCATTTTCTGTACCTATGGGTTTACATAGACAAAGAAGTATCTGTTGTTAAAGCAAGACTTTTATAGGTGGAAATCACACATTCTTTCCTCGACAAATGAAAAGTTTCATTGATATATAATATAATTCTTAAATGTCTAAAGAAACTGGCATAGAAGATGTAAGGACCACCTTTGAACTAGGGCTTTACAATTTCGGGGAAAAAGTGTGGGATTTCCCCCCGATGACAAAAAAAACAGATTTTGTCAACGTCGTTCTTTCTGTTTCCAATGTTCTTCTTTATAGTTGACTTTCTGTTTCTTTTTTGTGTTTTTCTCTTGTCCTACCTAATGTTCAGGTTACGGTTTAGCGGGGCCTTCTTTTGTTGTGTTAGGGTTGACTCACAAACAACACACTCTCCTTAAACCCTTCAATAAGATGTTTCTGTTCTGACAGATGTCTCTTGTTTGTATGAAGCAGCATTAAGTTGAAGCCTGACATGTTTGAGCAATGTGACTATTTTGCGTGTGCACATTGCATCCTCCAATGCTTAAATTGTACTATTTTCCGGTTTACCTCATGTAGCAATTATGAACTGAGTGAAGGTACCGGTATATAGAAAATAAGAAAGAAATTACAGTAACATTCTAATTTGTCACGAGTGTTTATATTGAATTTATTCCAAATGTCAGCCAGCTTGAATTAGTCTAAACAAGTCTAAACATGAGATTCAGGTGGCAGCAACTCTTCCTGGTCACGACCGGGGTCACTTGTCTAACGTAGAGCCAGACTGAAGTTTTTCTTTTTGCCACCAAGCAACACACACAATGGACTCTTCTATTTAGTATTGGCATCCTGCTTCTACAGCCAGTGAAGCCAAGTGTTTTTGGCGGAGCTGATTTGGCGTCAAGAGAGAGAATCATTGTGAGCCGTCAGAGCTGCTGCAGCTTGTTAGGATCTCAAGTCCAGGACACTTATTGTGGTTTGTCCTGTTGTAATAATGTGTTAGTTTACTGATCGATGAAAGATATTTCGAGGCACATTTTGCTGTAAACATTTAGTTTACTGATTGATTAAAGATAGGTATTGTGATGGAACCTTCTGAAACAGGACTCAGAGAGACACGAGGAGAGCAGGAACTTTGATGGCAAACACTGACGGTTTATTTGGAGCTTCGGCGGGGAATTCAGAAGACATGTCGGGTGCTACGAGCTGACACAACAGATGCCAAACTAATTCTGAACATCTCTACACCAGACCCATGTATTTAGCTGGTTCTGAGAGAATAATCAACATTGTGCATAACAAGATAGAACAGGCAAAGCACAATAACACCTCTATCAGTCAGACAAAACACTGAGAGCACAGCACCCAAGGTTGCAGGCAAACCGGGTCAAAGGGGTCAAATATTTCCTCAACAGGTATGTTAAGGCACATTTGGGGTCATGTATCTGCGTTTGCCTCTCAAAAATGCGACCTACTTGGTTGTTGCC
>NW_011349839.1:13119-39825 GCF_000735185.1 Notothenia coriiceps
AATAATTTGTCCTGTAAATGTTCGGTTATGAAAAGGGTGTGTTAATAAACCAGACAGTATGTGAGGGATTAGAGTAGGACATCCCTAAGAAAAGGGATGGGTCGTGGGGTGACTTACTAAGTCTCGTCAAAGTAATGCAGTAAAATAAACATTTCAATATTAAAGGGCCCATGTCATGCTTTTCCGGTTATTCCCCGTCCCCTTGTGTGTTATGAAGGTTTTTATGCATGTAAGCGGTCTGCAGAGTCAAAACCCTCAAAGTACACCCTGTAGTGAGGAGAACTGTAACACAGAAAAGACCTGTCTATGCTGCCCCAGAGCGCCTCGTTGGAGATTTCTCTTTTTCCATTGTTTTCTTCCTGGGTATGGTGACGTGCCAATACCCAAATGGAAATTTAGGGATGCTCCGATCAATCGGCCACCGATCGATATCGGCCGATACTCACTCTCTGCCGATCGATCGGGGCTCTCTAAAAATGCCCATCGCGAGAGCCGATCGCATGACGTAAAATTATGACGTAAAATACATGACACTTTTCTCTGTGCGCGGCAAAACAAGCTCGCCAAAACAAGCTCGCCAAAATGGCTTCACCAGTCTGGCAGTATTTTAAGGTGTCCGAAAAAGAAAAGAAAATAGCGGTATGCAACGTGTGTGAAGCAGAAAGGCTGCTGGATATCTTCACCTATAATCATATACAGTGTAAAAGGTAGAATATTGGTTTCCAAAATGTATTAGTTGAAAAAGGAAGCAGCACAAAATGGTAATACTCCAGTAAAGTACTTCAAAATCATACTTAAGTACAATACGCCAGAAAATGTACTTCAGATGCATTCCACAACTGGTCCACTCCTCAAACAAATCCCAAGTGCTTTGTTCTTGATTACGTCACAGTATATGTTAAGGCAAGTCAAATCCCCCTCCCCCCCAGATACTGCAGTATTACCTTTAGTATCTGGTCTATTGAGAGAACACACAATGCATTAGTACCTGTCTAATAATGCTATAGTGGGGAGGGGCTGGGCTCGCAGGGTGTTCACCATCACAAGTATATCCCAGTGTTATGCTTGCATGAACATTTTAATTGAAAACATAAAATGAACACAGACAGAAAAGTTATTTGAGTTATCGTGTCCTGAGTCAAGTCGTTTATTTTCTGCCATGTAACGAGGCATCAAAACTGTGACTTGAGTCAACATCTCTGGGACTTAATCCAAATAATGTGTATCATTAAGATTATACTTATTTGATCATATTATACTATTGGTATATCAGATGAAGTTGGGCCTCATCATGTGTTTGAACAATTATTCCTCAATCAATGCTCATGCTATCAATATCCTCCTGGGACCAAGCCCATTGAACATTTTGAGCTACTCTATCAATCCCTGATGTACTGTACAGAGGACATCCTGGTCTTTCCAGTGATATGTCATTGGTTAAAATTGCATGCTGGGAAGTTCCTCTTTGTTTTCATCCAAAATGGCTGGCATACCAAAAACAAAATGCCATGCAAATCAAATATGCTCTTGTTTATTAACATGTGAGGAACTATATAATTAGTTCTGAAAGCAATTAAATAATTCAAGTTTTCAAATAACAGCTCTTTTTATAAATGTCCATCTTAGTGGATGTCAGGAACGTCTTCATGGACTTTAGGACTCAATATTGTTGCAGGAGACGGAACTGAAGCAGACATTTTCTGTACCAGATAGTTCAGGGAGATTAAGATTTTGAGCTCTGAGATGATGAGAGAGATGAGGATTTCACACCTGGGATAGAAGAGGGTCAAGAGGAAGGGGGGGAAAGATGCAGGAGGCTCCATGAGCACACAGATACAGACCGAGACAGATAGGGACGAGCGGGAAAGACATAGAGTAGCACGTATGTCTTATTGTTGTTTTTATTTTAAGTGGATCCATGAAGAATGAGAGTTGCCTCAGGAATGCAAGCTTTGTTTCTATGAGCTTGGTCCAATGGAGACCACATCCATAAATCTAGTCAAGATGACCCTACAGCCCGTGCCGACTGGAGTCAATGAGGTACTTTCCCCACTACATTGACTACAAGGTCTTTGAAGATCTGGAAAGATTCACCAAAAACCAAACTAGTTTTTTAGTGACCAAATAAACAGCAATGTTCAGATCAATTACTTATTCATGTTTTAAATAAAGGTTAATGTATTATTGTATACACTCTATAACCATAATACGTTACATAGTCTATCTGTCTTCAAACTAAAATGGTCCTGACGTCCTCTACAGTGGACATACTGTAACATTTCAAAATAAAAGATGTTTTTTTAACCCTAAAAAGGTAGAAAATAAAGAAGATTAGAAAACATTTGTTTTCCTCGGTTCCCAGGAGGCTATTGAAACAACTTCCTTTTAATTATGCATTTCCCCAGTTTTACTGCCTCACTCTCTTTCTGCATCCCTCGGGTGCTTTGTAGATAAACCGCAGACCACATTTAAAATGTAGGCTTAACACGGAGTTATCATTGAACCTGAAATCAACATTTCCCGTGCTTAAGTACGTGCATAACTACAGTACTCAGGTGCTTAAGGGTTGACACATTATCTCATCTTGCATGCGAGAGAGGCAGAGAAGTCACGCATCATAAATGACAGAAAGGGAAATCAGGCGGTGCTAATGGGAAAGAAAGCACGAGATGGTGGGCGGGTTTCAGGGGGGGGGAGGGAGAACGTCAGAGACGAGCGGCTCAGACCTGCCGAGGAAGGTGACATCATATCAGATTCCAGACTGCGTGAGAGAAAGCAGGTGTTACGCCTGTGTCACCGCTCAATGGGGAGGAGGGCATAAAGCAGCTCACGACACACTCACCTGGGACAAGCAGAGCACAGCCGACTCCAGTCAGAGCATTACTTCTCTCCACTCGTGAACATTTTGAAGATCAGACCTTTTTGTTTTGTGGTTCCAGGTGGCCGGAGAACACAAGTATCACCCAGAGTGCTTTGTGTGTCTAAGCTGCAAGGTGGTGATTGAGGACCGGGATACCTACGCTTTAGTGGAGCGATCCAAACTCTACTGGTAAGAGACCTGATCAATCCTTTTTTTCTTTTTAAAGAGTGTTATGAACACATGCAGTCTATGCTGTGATGAGTTAACATATTTGAAACACCAGTCTCAATGTGTATGTTAATTAGAACATTAAAACATGTTTTAGTTAGTTAGAGTTCTTACTGTATTTTCATAGCGGCTTTTAAGACATTTAATTGTAATGCATGGTTTCATTTTCACTCCAAGAGGAAATGTTTGTTTAATTTCAGGTATCATGTTAGTTAGATGTATATATAATAACTTGCTTTATATATTGTTTTTGTTAATGTGTAAATTCAACACGTATATTTTCAAATTGTTTATTTCTAGTCTTTTTAATTTGTATTGTGCCATGCCATCCCCATTTGGGATCGATATCTGATCTTATTCCTTAGTCAAAGATGGACTAAAAATAAGTGTCCTCAAGTTAATGTTCCTTGTTGGTCGTCTTTTCATGACTCCTTTACAGAATTGCAAAGTAACCTAACAACAGGCATGCAGTGATCCACTCCTTTTCTCTCTGTGTGCAGTGGGAAGTGCTATAAGCAGCAGGTTCTTACACCCATGTTGGAGAAGCGCTCACACGAGTCTGTCCTCGACTCGCTGCCTCACACAGTGACCCTCATCTCCATGCCCTCTGCGGCCAATGGCAAGAGGGGCTTCTCCGTCACGGTGTCCAGGGACGTCAGCGGCTCAGCGAGTGTGCAGGTCAAAGAGTAAGTGGGACCTGAGGGAGGCTCGCATCGGTGTTAATGCGGGACCACATGTTAAACTGATTATAGGTCTGCTAAATAGCAGGGCACTGGTTTGTTTGTGTCACTGCAAGAAAGGTAGTTATTGTATGGATATGAGTGTGTTCCAGTTCTCCTTAATCTCTCTAAATCATTCCTTGTAGTGCTAATACTCACATGCAGGTGTTGTTTATGTTTTGTTCAGAGTCAGAGGCATGCTCATCAGTCCAGAGGTCCGAAACGCCATCCACGTCGGGGACAGGATTCTGGAGATTAATGGCCTTCCTGTCGGGACACTGATGCAGGAGGAGGTGGGTTTACACCTCGCACACATCTCTGATTCTCATGGAGAGATACGGGATCTGAAGTTCTTCAAATGGAACGAATTAGTGTTGCTATTAAGGGCACGTCCATTCCTTGAGAGCAATTTGCAAAAGCATTGTTCTTGTTCAACACAACACATGCACATGTCATTTTCGGCATTCCTGACATTCCCCGATCATTTATACATTCTTCTGCTGGGTGAGAACGGTAAGTGGAAGGACTGCACGTAGTATCCCATCTTATAGGTTGCATTACTTATGCTTGACAGTTAATCTGATTTAAAGTCATGTGCTTTGGTGCAGGTACAATCCGTTACCAGTTTAGTAGTTACACATAAAACTAATAGTCCAAACCAACAGTCATGACAGAACTCTCCTTCATGCAGGCATATTGACAGTTTGTTGAAATTGTTTTAGAGAGGTATTGAAAAGACAGAGAGGTGTTTCTAATATGTTGTCTACCCCATTGATATCAATGAGGGTAGGCTGAATAACAACAGAAATACCTCTCTCTATTACACTGCGTGGTTATCTGACTCGGATAGAAAGGAATTGGTCTCCTTCGACACAATTAACTAACAAATATGAAATAAAACGTAGGAAAATTGAATACAAATAATTGTAAAATGTAATTGTTGAAATAAATCGTGACATGTATTTAGAGAAGTGGTCACTTGTTATAAGGTATATAGCAGAGGGACACACATCATTGAACTCTCTGTATCTAATACTTTTATATTCATAATTGTTATTTTATATTGTACGTTTATAACAGTATTATTTGTATCTCTCCCATGTCATATGAGAGTCACTGTCAAGGATGTTGTTTAATTAAATGTTCAGAAAAAAATGAATCTCTGATGTATTTCCCGGTAAGTAATAATTAAAAACGTGTTCAACTCTCATTGGTTAAGGTGGATAACCTGATTCACCGCACCAGTCACACGCTGCAGCTGCTCATCGAGTACGACCCGGTCCGGCAGCGTTTGGACCGCCTCAGGCTGGGGTCGCCCAGTACCAACCTGGGGGTCCCGGCCACGTCCCGCATGCGTCTGTCCTCCCCGGCTGGTGCCGTCCTGGAGAGAACCGACGTGGTGGATGACGGCACTCTGAAGAGGAGGTCTTTGAGGTTTGTGAGAGCAGCCAGAAACACACACAGCTTGTATTTCGTGTCGAACATTCAAAGGCTTTTGTTGTCATATGCAAGACAGCTACACCCTAGTTCTTAACAATGGGACATCTTAACTCCCAGGCTCCTCCAACAGTGCAACAGACAATACATTTAAGACATAAAAGGAAATACAGAAGTAAAAAGGACACAATGGGGAAGTCAAATGCAGGAATTAGTCAACTAAATACACGTGAAATAAAATGTGATATTATGGGTCTAGATGAGTTTTATATAAATCATCCGTATTCTCTCTGTTACAGGCGCAGTACCAGCATATGCACGTCGCCCGGGCCGAACTCTCCCAAAGACATGCCTTTTATCTCCCGAGACATCGGCCGCTCCGAGTCCCTGAGATCCTCCAATAGCTGCTCTCATCGCATCTTCCGCCCATGTGACCTCATCCACGGGGAGGTCTTAGGGAAAGGCTTCTTCGGACAGGCTATTAAGGTCAGCCTCCAACTGGATTTGGAGACTTCTTGGTTTTTCAACGGCATGGGCTTCAAGTAATACTTTTGTCTTATTAACAGGTGACTCTCAAAGCCACAGGAGAAGTGATGGTGATGAAGGAGCTGATCCGTTGTGATGAAGAGACCCAGAAGGATTTCCTTAAGGAGGTTTGTTATCTGCAGCATGAAGCTGTGATTTCTTCAACTTGAAACTGAAGCACATCGCATGTTTCCACAATTGCCCGTCATAATGGTAAACATTTGAATTCTGTTTCTGCTTCAGGTCAAAGTGATGCGATGTCTGGAACATCCCCACGTCTTGAAGTTTATCGGTGTGCTCTATAAGGACAAGAGGCTTAATTTGATAACGGAGTATATCGAGGGAGGCACGCTGAAAGACTTCATCAGAGACACGGTGAGTTCAACGGCTTGATTGAATCAACCTCTTCCTCTTGTCCTTCACGGTGGAGCACAAAATCAAGTTCTGTGCAACAGTACTGTGGGAGGGGGCTTTCCTGATGTAAATCTAACTATCTACTGTCTCTGCACTGATGGGGGGGGCTCTCCACTCTTTAGTGGGCTGGCTGACATGTCCTCTAGGCCAATATGTGGAATGAGAAAAGTTATGGAAAGTGTTCCCAGGTTCAATTTAAAGCGCTTTGTTCCCCTCCTCCCACAGCTCACTGTTTTTGAAAAGCAATATAGTTCAGTGGTCAGTCCAATGAGGAGGGGGGGGGGGGTTTGTCTCTAAATGTGTTTTTAGCGTGTGGGGGAGGCCCAGTTTTGTTGTGTGTGTTCTTGTTGAATACCGTGTTCCTGTCTCTACATGTGCAGTGTTATGTTGTATGTACCTGTTGTGCATTATGGCCTCTGGGGGAATTTCTATTCATTTCTCACTCTTGTTTTTGTTGTCTTTTCATGTGACTGACAGGATCCGTTTCCATGGGAGCAAAGGGTGAGCTTTGCAAAGAGCATCGCTTCTGGCATGGTGAGTTGGCCTCTTGCAAAGACATTACTATAAGTGAAATCTTTGGCTGCTTTTTCAGATGCCCAAATGTGTGTCAACGTGCTCAATGTCACAGCTAAAGGAATTCACTTGGCGTCAGTCACAGAAGTTGTGTGGATAAAAGTTTTACTATATAAAAGTGATTTTCTTTCCTCTTTGTTTCAGGCCTACCTTCACTCAATGAGCATCATACACCGAGACCTCAATTCTCACAACTGCCTGGTTAAACTGGTAGGTGTGACATGGCATCTTGCCAGCAGTTACCCATCATCAAATCCAAACAATGATAATAAAGCGTGGGAACTATTTGTACGTTTCATGAACTGAGAAAAGTTGGCGTGCATTTTGCTCTAATAGTAGTTCCAGCCCTGTGATTCACCGACAGTCTATACGACCAAGAATAGCTGTGAAACCTCAAAGTTTATTGGTAACACAAGACAATATCTTTTTTTTAAAGCATCCACTTCTGGATATTAAGAGTTGGTTCTACTTCAATGAGCCATTAAGTTGTTATTTCAACTCAACATTCTGTGAACGGTCGGTTAGTAGGATCAACCTTTTCTTAGCTGTGTCTGAAAAAGATACACTTCTAAAGTAATGTGACTTCTAACTGTAAGTCAAGTTAACCATTAGGCTTCATATTTCAACAGGACAACACCGTGGTCGTTGCAGACTTTGGACTGTCCCGACTCGTAGTCGAGGAAAAGGTTAAACCTCCACCCGAAAAACCAAACGGCAAGAAGAGGGTGTTCAGACGAATCGACCGGAAGAAGCGCTACACTGTGGTGGGAAACCCTTACTGGATGGCTCCAGAGATGCTGAATGGTGAGCCACTGACAACAACATGAATTACAAACTTGATTTACATTGGATATTCAATGATGTGAGTCAATGAGTGTATTTACTTATCCTTTAAACTAAATGTTTTACAGGTAAACGCTATGATGAGAAGGTGGACATTTTCTCTTTTGGAATCATGCTCTGTGAGGTAAGAACACGCTGTTTTTATCCAGATTGATCTGGATTTTCTAAAACAGTGGATGTGGGAGACTCAAGAAAAACAGAAATCATATAATTCAAAACAGCTTGCCCTCATTTAAACCATTTCAAAATATAGGATTGCATAGCAACTTTCAAATCCTTAAAGACCTACAATTGATTTGACAATATGCAAAGTAGATGCCATTGTGGTTTTGGCTGCAACCTGTTATGGCCTGTGCTTTATTTCTTTCCCCATGCCACTCTCAAGTATGTGTCTACTTTTTGACTTATCGACACTTACTTCCTCTTTCCTTGTCGTGTAGATCATTGGAAAAGTCTATGCAGACCCCGAGTGTCTCCCCAGGACTCTGGACTTCGGCCTGAATGTCGGCAAGTTTGTGGAGAAGTTCGTCCCTGACGACTGTCCCACAGCCTTCTTCCCTCTGACAGTGGCCTGCTGTGACCTCACACCTGACAACCGGTGAGCGCCAGCTGTTGTCACAATAGATAATACTTTGTTTATTATTAAAAGCAGTGATTGAGCACTCCCTAAAAACCTGAAAGAGAATAATTGCAGAGTTATGCAACAGTTGTGCAGCAACATGAGGGAATTATTTAAAAGGGATATGGAAAATAAGTATTTATCACTCATTTTAAACGGCCACATGTCAAATAAGCCTGCCTTCACCTCGAGGGATAATAACCCAGCCAGTTATTTGATCCCAAGAGGCTGTAGAGGCAGTGGGAGGGAAAAACAACTGAAGAAAACAGATGCCGTCTCAACCTGGCCGCCTGACACGCCTCTGCTGCCAGATTGCTTCCTCATGTTTTCTCTCAACCTTGTCAGTCAAGTTTTAACCTCAATTCCCTCTGTGTGCCCCCCCCTCCTCCCTTCAGACCACCTTTCCTGAAGCTGGAGGACTGGTTCGAGGCTCTGTCCCTCTACCAGGAGCTGGGGATCCCCCTGCCGGCCGAACTGGATGAACTGCATCAGAGAATGAGTCAACTTCACTGGCCTAAAGACGTCCTGCCGTCCCAGAGCACGGATCAGTCGTCAACGGCGACAGCAGCCTCTCCAGACTCTCCCACGGCGACAGACAGCGGCACCTAGGACGACCCCCTCTCTCCTTTAACCCCTCCGAATGGCTGCACTAATACAGTAGATGGGGGAAAAAGAGGGACATTGAATTAAAGCCACCCCATTTTAGAACTGGAAAACCTGAGGTAGATGGCCTCTCGTGGGACCTTCACTCTGAAAATAGCAGTGAATTTGTAAGTGGGTGGAAAGACACATTTCAAAAAGACAAGTGTTAGTTACTAAAACAAATGTTTACCGTACTAAGAAACCCGATCAACACATCGCACTAATGTTTACTAGATGATATTCAACTTGCTTTGATCTTTTAGCAGACAAAAGCCAACCCTCTTTATAAGGTGGAGGACCTTGTTGAGTCATATGTGACAGCAGTTTTGTTTTTCATGCTCTGAGGTCGTTTGCTATGTGAGGAATGCACAGATCAGTGCTTCTCTCACTTCAGCCGCAAAGAAAACAAAGATGCTCCGCAGTATGGCCGACAGACAAGGACGTGTACACAAGGCAGGAGAAAAGTGTATCCGACATCTGCAGTGGAAGCAAAACACTGCCTGACCTTAAATACTTTCATCACTCTAACATTTGGCAGAAGATGTGGACATTTGATTTGGTCTAAGCACCACTGACCTAATGACGGGATGGTTACAAGTATGCTTCTGTACTTTGTAGTCTTGACAAGTTTAATTATGAATGGATCATTCAAAATGATTTTTAAAGACATTTTGTCCAAATATTCCATCATACACCTGAGGCCTATTAAAAACAGTGAGGAAGCTTTTTTGGCTGACATTAACAACCGTCATAATCGACATAATCGAGCAACAGTTGACCATAAAAAGTCGCTTTGTACAGAAGAACTGGATTTTTTTTATTTCTTAAGCAATGTATATAAATGTGTAAATAGTATTGCTCTAATTGAATGTCATTTTCTAATGGGAACTCTAGAGTTGTAGATTTTTTTTTTTAGACATTTCGTCAACAATGGACGTTTTTGCCTTTTTGCTATCATCGTGCAAGGCACTGGCGATCAGTTGTAACCACTATTATTTATATCACTGTAGTGTTTCATAAATAAACCTTCTTAAAGTTGGCTTTTTGTTTTATTTGGATGTGAAATTGATGCTAAAACTCAGCTCTTCTGCTCCATTTAAGGTCAAAAAAGTAAATATTTTTGTACATCTGTTTTGTCTAAAAACGCAAACTGGTCACATAAATGAACAGTTTTTTCCCCACAATAAATCACTTAACAGCTGAAATGATCAGTTATTTATACTTTGTTAGGTATTTCATTAATACATTAGTTCAATTAAATGTTGACAAAAATGTTTAGAAAACTTACAACTTTTATAACATAATATACATTTAAACAAATGTAACACATCTCTGGCTATAGGAAAGACAAGATCACTTTGCTAATGTTAATTTGCCATATCCCCCATTTTAGAGTAAATGATAAACAGGTTTAATACGAAAAATATGCAACGGTTTATATGAAACATATTGTACATTTAAAATATATATATATATATGAATGGAATTGATCAGCTTTGTCAGCACCTTGAAATAAAGCTGAATACAATCCAGACATCAAATCAAACGTCCTTCTTACATATTTTTCGGAGATCGGTAAGAGTTGTTTTCAAAAGCCTCTTTGTCCCTTATCTACTTCACTTTATTTACTTACCCATGTGAATCCAATGAATTCACTGTCTAATAATTGCCAACAGGGGGAGCTGGTGCAAAACGTCCTACTGTGGACAAGCCTTTAAAACACCTTTTACAGTAAGAGCACTCATGTTGTTCTACCTCTTATTTTATAGATGAAATCACATCACAGGGTCTGAGTTAGATTTTTTTATTTCCTTCTCAGGAGTGAAAATGTAGTCATACAAATACAAGTACTACATTCAAATGCTGAACAACAGTATTTTAAACACTTTGCTTATGTGAAGAAAACAAGTGACAACCAGTACACATACTCTAACAATAATGGAGCAGTAGTAACCAAATGATGTGGATCCAGCAATAAAAACCAGATAATGTGGAGTGAACGAGTAATAGCAAACATACTGGAAGTAACGGTGCATCATGGGTAACGCACCAAAGTCTCCTGTGTACGACGATTTTCAGGCAGGTATTTTTTAAAACGTCTTCTTTAATCAGTAGTTATACTTTTTAGGATGCGAAAAGATTACCCACATATACAAACATGCATGCACTCGTCTTTCTGAATGAACAACAGCAAACTTTGGACTGTTTCTATTCTACTCCAAAATGAAGCATCAAGTGCATAACTCAAATGTGTGGATTCTTCAGCACTTCCACACGCGCTGTCCTGCAAAGACATATCAGATTTCTATTGTGGCAGTGCTGTTCTGTCCTGAGGACTTTCTCTCATGCTTTCTGAGAGCACTCATTTCCTGTCACTCCTTAACCTGTGGATTCAAAGTTATGTTTCATGTCTGCCAATGATCGCCCAAGATGCTTTTTAACTGCATCGGCAGTCGAGTACAAAGAGAAAAAATATTCATCCCAGTTAAAGAAAAACAAATACATTCAGAAGTATCATGCTAAGGCAGAGTGGGAGGCCTTCCCTTGTCTTTAGAGGGCCTGCTTTACCTCATGTTTCCTCATCCTGTCTCAGAGGAGGATATATTTAGGTCTCTTCTCTCGGCACAGCCAACAGGTCAATATAAATGAAACTTCCTGTGGAGAGAAACTTCTCCACATGGAAATACACAAAAGGTTATAAACCCCATTCCAAACAAAATCCCTTCATAAAGAATTGGCTACCATTATAAACACTGACTAGTCCATTAGACTAAAATGCATACTATTAGTTAGGGGCAGCACATTAGCTTATTTACTTGGTTATCAAATGTATAAACACGAGTATTTAAGACCTTGCAACAGTTTTAAGTTGTCAAGAATGTTTTAACAGCTTGACTTGTTGGAAACAAGATTAAAGGGGACACAAAGGACACAGCATTCAGTTCAAGTCTTTTGAGCAAACACTGCTCCCCTACTCCTTTTAAAACAGAGGTTACTCAGGGAGGCAGGAGGGAGAAACGAAGATGTGAAGAAGTGTTTTGGTCTACAGAGATGTATCACAGTTCTGCGTTGGGAGGACTACGGGCTTCTTCCTCAGGCTCCGGGGGTTCCAGCGTGTTGGCCCATGAGAGGGTCCTCCCCCCCCTCCTGGATGGGGGTAATCTCGTGCTCTGCTATGATCACGATGGTGTTCTCATCCATCAGCTCACAGGTGGGGTTGGAGAAAGCCGACAGGGGAAGAGTGATCCTCTGCATCTCACGCTCATACACTCGCTGCTCATGATGCTTCTTTAAGTCCCGACCCCTAAACACATACGAGGGAGATTCATTACATTAATAAATACTCTGAAATGTTCTGATACTGTGTATCAACAATGATTCTTTACAAAAGCTTGAGTTCAAACAGAACACATTCTTTTATGTGTTTTGCCCAGAATTTGTTGAGAAGATGAATTTCATGTTTTTACGGTATGTAGCAAGAGAGCCAGCTGGATGGAGAGGGAAAATGCTAACAATAATCTGCCTAGTAGCATCTCTAAAGCTCACTAACTAACATGCCGTTTTTTGTGAAGGGACCAGACAAGGGAGATCATTATATTAAAAGGTGGGGTAGGTAAGTTTGAGAAACCGGCTCGAGATACACTTTTTGTTATATTCCATGGAATGCTCTTAACATCCCGATAGCAATGAATATCTGAAGTGCTTTGACAATAAATCCATTAAAAAACGTCTTCTGTGGAAGCCGTGGCGCTGTAAAAAGCACGACCAATCATCTGAGCCGGCCCGGCTAAAGTAACTGGATGGCCTACCTGCCAGGTAGGCCATCCAGTTACTTTAGCCGGGCCGGCTCAGATGATTGGTCGTGCTTTTTACAGCGCCACGGCTTCCACAGAAGACGTTTTTTAATGGATTNATGCTAGTCAAGCCAGATACTTGGCGTCTCATCTTGGGTGCAAGTTCATCAATGTTTGGGCTCAGGCTCTGAGCTGAGGAAATCCTCAGGATGGGGTGAAGGTGTGCGTGCAATATACCGGTGGGCCAGATCTAATAGTAATTAGAAATTATCCTGCGGGCCGAAATTAAATCCACCAAGGGCCTGATTTGGCCCCCGGGCCTTGAGTTTGACACATGTGCTTTATGTGAACAACTTGTAATTCTTGTCTTAATAGTAAATAGTTTGACATTTTGAAATCATGTTTATTCATATTTTTTGCTGAGGGTTAGATTAAGAAATGGATACCAATCTGATGTTAGCTTGGCAAAAAAAAAGTTGAGGCAGGAGAAAACAGCTAGCCTGAATTTTTTTAACTCCAGGAAATGTCTGGTCCCTTCACAAAAAACGTCATGTTAATTAGTGAGCTTTAGAGATGCTACGAGCAGCTTCCCTCTCCATCCAGCTGGCTCTCTTGCTACATACCGTAAAAACATGAAAGTGAAGTTAATCTTCTCAACAAATTCTGGGCCAAAAACATAAAAGATTATGAAGAATGTGTTCTGTTTGAACTGAAGCTGTTACGAAGAATCAATGTTGATACACAGAGTTTCAGAACATGCTGCCCTGACCATTCAGATAGAAGGTGTTTTGAGAGTTGCTGTGCTTTGGCTCCAGATCAGTGGGAAGCAGTCTCATGCCGCCTCTCATCACTGTTTGTCTTTGGAATTGATAAACTTTTCGCCAACTTGTCAACACCATATGTCGATTGTGTCACGATTCTCATGTTATGTCACGTTTATAGTTTTGGGTGTTTTTGCTTTAACTAATGCCACACAATTTGACTTCAGGAAATAATGTGAAAAATCCCTACAATTAAACATCCAAGGTGTCAAGGGGTGAACACTGAGGCATGAACTCAATTGCACGACTCAAAACTCAGACTCAGATAGCGTTTCAAAATAAAGACTTTACTGGAATTTTGCACAGTAATAAAAATAAGGAAAACAAAACACTCTTTCGAGGAAAACTAGAATAGTGATCTATAGCATAGGTCCGTGAAAGGTCCGTGAAACTGAGACTGCCAAGGCACACNGCTCAGAGCCTGAGCCCAAACATTGATGAACTTGCACCCAAGATGAGACGCCAAGTATCTGCTTGAACTAGCATCACATTGCAGCAACCTGAGTTTAATGGATGTTTCCTTCTGCACTTTCTTTGTTGAGACAACAGGGCATGTTTGGTTTTTTTTTTGAGGGGAATAGTTTTTTTGAAGCTGTTGTTGGCCTGTGGAAAAATGTAATCATAAAAAATGACTAAGAAAAGCTGCAGATAGAGCCATAAGAAATGAATGCAACTGATTATTTAATGTTTAATGTTGTTTTTATAGGCAATAATTTAAGCTTTGTTAGTTCCAGGTTTAATATGTGCAATGAGTTCATTTCAATAAGTTTCGCAATAAACATTGAACCAGTCTGGCCCACTGTGTATTTGAAATTGACACCCCTGACATAGAGAGTTTAGAAGACGTATTACTGATATAACATTAGGGACAAAACACTTGCTCATCACTGCGAGCCTGAGTGCTTTTTGCGGTTCTTAAGTACGTCAAGCCTGTGTGGGATCTGTACTCCTACTGAATGGTCAACGGTCTGTTCCCAATGGGAGTTTAGCATAGACCTCTGCATGCATCACACCCTTTCTGGCCAGCAGAATACTAGAGTTAAAAGCTGTTGAAGGAGGGAAGTCTACAGCCAGTCCTGGCCGGTGTAGAAGAAAATTGGCATGCTTTCCAAACAGCTATCCCATTACTGACGGTGATGTCATGGAACACTGAGGCTTTGTATAAACGCCCTGACACAACATGTTACTCTTCCATATTAATAATCACCTCCTAAAAATAGAAGACAAAGACTGGGGCTTGCTAATAAGATTTGAAAGCCAAAAGCAGAGCATTTTGTGCTGTACCAAAGGGAATCACACCATCCTATTTCACATTACATAACTGCAGTGAGTGTGCAGGATTCTGCATCCAATCCAACACTCTCTTCGCCTTCAACAGTATGAATGAAGGTTTGCTTGAAATGGACTGTAGGCATTTCATTCCCTGCCTTGTCTCCCCATGTTGCGTTGTTGTGAGACAAACCAATTAAATACAATGTGTTACATCTATGGGAACAACAAAGCGCATTTTTGTGTGAACAACAGCTGATGCCATGAACTCGAAAGCATTAAACATGCCTGAGTTTTAAGTAACTATTCTTGTCTTGCTCGTGCGCATCCTAAAACTATGAACACTACACATGGTAGTGGACAAAGGAACTAACGAGAAGGCTCTGAAGCATTACAAAAAAAAACAGAATGTCCCCCTAGGGAGATTAATAAAGGTCTTCTTACATTTTGGCTCTGTGTCACAGTAATATCAGATGAACACAAAAAAACAACTGGACTCAGTTCAAAAACCTCTTGAGGAATTAGTTAATGCTTTAAATGTGGTCCTCTTTTATACAATTCCTCTAGGACTGAACCAAATGATTAATGATCTTGCTGTGATTAAGATACTGACCTCTTATAAAAGTAGCCGACTGTGATGCCTACTCCGAGGAGGATTATGACCGCCATCATGAGGATACCAATGACGTAGCCTGATAAACAAAGGAGAACGTGAACGGTTAAACCTGAACATACAAACACTTAGATATTTAGCTCATTAGAATGTATAACTCATAACAAGAGTCGACCATAGGAATAATGAACTACCAACATACCAAGGGTGCCAAGGTCCTTTTTCTTTGTGGGTCCTGTGCGAACTCGCTGGCTGATTCCAATTACTGGCTGCGCTGGAGCAACTTTTCCCTGAGAGGCTTCAGATTTGGCTGGCTTTGAGCTCTTTGTGGTGGGAATGATTCCTGATGGCTCCAGGGGCTCGGCCTCTGCTGCTACAGTGGAGACTTGTTCTAAAGATGCAAATAAACAATGTTAAACAACAGCTACATTGGTTTTTGGGGGGATGCTCTGAACTGTGCTACTGTGGATGTACTGCCAGTGGAAGCCAGATTATAAGTGAGATTTTGAGATATGAGATTTTGACCACTAGAACGTTCTACCACATATTTCACCCATTATTTTGGGTGAACTATGTACTTTAATCAATATTTGAACATTGATTTCCATCTTTACATTGCATCTACCTTTAATATCTCAGGGTGCATTAGACCACGAGGGGTTATCCTGGAAATCAATAAGTAGGACTGCTTTATGGCTGAATGGTATTTGGATTTTAATATGACTTTAGAATCTGTCGGAAGAAACTTCATTTGTACCAAAATAGGGTGTGTGTCAGGTTATTGTGTCTAAAAACAGAATAATCGGTTGATTTTATAGAAAATGTACTTTATTACAATATAAAATATAATAATAATATTGTATAGTGATACTTTACTTTTATTAATATTTAAATTTGGTCATGCACTTACAGATGAATTTTCTGGACCGTGTAGTTTCGAATTACATCTCGTCTAACAACATTAACAACTGTTTAAGAGGCAGGACTAACGCCCTGACATGGCTCTCTGCTGGGACATGCATCACAGAAACGATCGTTTAGCACATGTTCTTTTACATGTGCTATGGCCAGGCTCTGCATGGTTCGACCTTGCCTCAGAAGACAGCTTGCCGATGTCAACATCTGCTCTTTAACTTTCATTTCCCCCACACAAGTTGTTTACAAACTCAAAAGTTAAAGGACAAGAACTCATAAATGTAAGCAGCCAAAAAGCTGCTGTCTCCAAGCAAAAACTGTGACTCTCTACCAATGAGCTGAGGGTTGGGGCGTGGTCAACAGCTTTCTTCAAACTGAACTTTCTGACTGGTGACTGCAGGGCTTTGTTATTGCGTGACTAGGTGAGGGTTTGTAGACAGGAAAGGAACAAAGGACAAAGTAGAGACTCCTCACAGTGACTTAACCCTGACCAACGACTTACTGCAGACTAATTCAAAATGGGAAAAAACATGTGAAGAAAACTGTGGACTAGTGCGTTGGTGTTCGGATCAGGGGGGCACAGGTTCAAACCCCACTGCAGTCAGCATGTTGTTGTGTCCCTGGGCAAGACACTTCACCTCAAATTGCTCCTGTGAGGATTGCCCACAGTACTGAGTGTGTAAGTTGCTTTGGATAAAAGCTTCTAACAAGTAACATGTAATGTAATGGTTTATTTATGGTAGGAAATATACTAAGGGGAAAGTTTGGTTGAACCATAAAAGTAGAGAATCTCCTTTTGGGTTGACTAATTAGAACATCTGCATAATACCAAAAAGTTAATCTCATTATTTCTCCCGAGCATAGCCCACCCCCCAAAAATAATGAGAGCTTTACAGCGTAGAGAAAGTAGTTGCCAGCAGCATAAAGAGAGCACAGTATCAGGGCATTTTGGAAACAAAAATAATGTATGTGTTGTCATGTTGTTTTTTCAAATATACATATTAATCATTGCCAGGCATGTCTTTTTCAAGCTGGGGTTCTCGCTACTTTCTAAAAATGTCAGGGTTAACCTACCTTTGCATGTGTCCAGGGCACAGAATTGTTTCTGGACGGTCCCATCTGGGCCAGCAATGTAGCACCAAGGCCTCTCAGAGGAGTCTGGGTTTCGGCAGTAATTGTGATCTCCCACACCTACAGGACATACGATAAAAACAGCACACGTCTATTACTCGATATACAGGAATGTCTGTCCTGCTGTGTGTGTAAACCCCTTGATTCATTAATCATTAACACTGCTTCATCACACTACAATGGACAGGAGCCATGAGCACAAAGAAAGAAAAAGGCCAGTTGCTGTAAAGTGAGGCCTTAAGAAGATATGTTTTGCCATTTTATTGTGATAGAATAAATAGGTGTTTTGATACATATCTCTCATTATTTATGTTAATTCTTAACAATGGCAGACCCGTTGTGCAGGAAGTCACTTTTTAGTACCATGTTGCATCTCATCAGTAACATTATATAAAATAGGTGTTTGCTTTTGGCCCACAATGACGTTTTAGTATTTGCCCTCCAAGGCGAAAAGTTTGGGCACCCCTTCCAAAATGAAGTGTGTTTATTGCTCTGCATGTGTGCAAGAATCGCAATCCTGTAGTAAATTACCCTGCATCAAGATATCAAAAAATATGTCAGGATGATTATCATCCTGTTGTACCCATCCACATTAGTCACATGTAAAATCACCAACTTCCTGCCTTTAGCTTCAACAGCAGAAAGAAAGAGAAGATTCACTTAATTTAAATGGAAATTCACTGACTTCTGAAATATAAAAACTCATCTATTAAAAGTTGTTTACCTGTCTGTGAATCAGTATGGAGTGTAACATCATAGTCTCTGGTGGTATTGATCCAGTTCAAACAGGTTAGTCCTGAGGAAGAGCTCTGTAGTTCCCCTCTGTACTCCACTCCATTGGATCTCATGCAATCTGAGAAGCACAACAAATGTGAGCACGACCCATATAAGTGATTGTGCAATCAAAAAGAAAGTGATACAAAAGATTGGACATTTTAATTTGAACTAATTAGGCTACATGTTATACCGTTTACAACACATTTCAAATTAAATAAAAAATTTTTAAAAGTACATGATGTATTTTTGTACCTTTTTCATTCCCATTTGATGCATTGCTCTCCACCGCGGCCACGCTGAGGAACACCGCGTGCAGGGAGAAAAACATCTTGCAGAGCAGACGGGCTGACTTCAACGACAACATGGTGCTCAACTGTGCCTTTTTCTCAACAACAACAACACATTTAAAACATGTACAAAAATGTTTAAAATGGACGAAGAGCCTGTGCTTTCAGGCACACTGCTCCTCTCGCTGTAGTCCCAGCCCTTGTTTTTGTCAGAGGAGCCCAGCTTTCTTCGTAAACAGCCTTCTGTGGGAGGAGGAGCTGCCTTTCTGCAGCACAAACCTCCAGGTCCTAATGCCTCACCAGGTCCACACTATGGTCCACACACACACACAAACACACACACGCACACGCACACACGGGCATCAGCTGCAGAACAGTCTGGCATGTTATCTTATCTCGTTATGCTGCCTTGTGAGAGTAAAGAAGTTGTTAAAACAGTCAGTAGGGAATTCAACTATAGGTTAATTCACAATGATGTTCTAACATCAAACATATTATGGTTGCTTCTATAATTCCTCCTAGAACTTTTTTCCTTCTTCCTCCTTCTTCAACAATAATTTCCATGCTTATTACATTTTCTCCTAGGGAGGTGTTCCAGGCACGTCCAGCTGGGAAGAGACCGAGGGGTAGACCTAGGACCAGGTGGAGGGATTATATCTCTTCGCTGGCCTGGGAGCGCCTTGGGATCCCCCAGTCAGAGCTGGTTGATGTGGCCAGGGAAAGGAAAGTTTGGGGCTCTCTGCTGGAACTGCTACCTCCGCGACCCGACCACAGATAAGCGGGAGAAGATGGATGGATGGATTACATTTTCTGGGCGTGTCTGTAAATTGCTCTGCTTTCCATGTTCTTTTGAGGAAACATTGCAAGTTTATCCAACTCCAGTTAATCCCCATCCAAGAGTTGTGTCCGGCCCTAAGTGCTTGGTCCAGCTGTCAAAACCAATCTGTCTGTTTCCCAGGATTCATTTCCAACAAACTAGGCCTGTTTTTCCTCTAGCCTTAAGAAAACAAACAAAAAGAAGTACAACAATGTATGGCAATTAGTGCATCCTCAATGAAAGGTGCTTTGAAGAACTGTTCACATGCAAAATAATAAAGACCGAAAGCAATACAAGTAGAATACATAATAAAAATAGCTGAGGGGTCTCTGGAATGAGAGGAATCTACGGAGGCTGATAAAGGAGAGCTAGCAGCACCTCCCTGTGTGTCTGCCTGCAGGGAGCTATACTCTCAGCAGAGAGTGTCACTGTTGGCTGACATACAGAGAGTCCCTCAATGTTCACTAAGCCACTCTTCAAATATATGCAGCCTGGTTTTCAGGCAATTACTAGAGCAAACACAGAGCATCTGTCCAGCACTCTCCATCACACTGTGCTCATTCAGGGTTACAGGGGGCAGGGACCCTCCCAGCATGCACTGGGTGAATCCACATGTCTCCAGACCTTTAAAGGGTGAACACATGGCCAAGCCGGCTAATACTTGTGGAAGCTTATTGCCACCAAAAAATACTTTTACAAAAGTTTATATTAGCGTTTTTTCTTTTTCCAAGCAGTAATGGACTTCCACAACTACCTGAACCGAGCTGATGTAGAGTAATCAATTAAATTGTTAAAAACTATCTGATAAATTTGACTCCCAATCTCAAAAATCTGTCTCTCAGTTTCTGCCTTTTTGTCTAATCCTTCGGGTTTTATGTTCATAATTTTGATTTACCATAAGTATTTTTGTTTCATCATTAATAATTATCAGAAATTAACTTCCATATATACGTTTACTGAGCTGAAGTTGACTAATTCAGTCAATTTGTTTGAGGCTTTTTGGCAGGAATCGATGCAACTTCTCACATTTGTCACAAGCTGAGGTCTACTTTTTCAAATACTGAAGTCCAAATATATCACCATACACTAAAGGCCTTAACCTAACATTTGTTATTAAAGGTTTCACAATATATAACGCCGATGATTTACAGAGTCCATCACTTGGAGAAATGAGCAATGCCGTTTGGAAAATGAAACTATGACGCACTGATAGTATGAAAAACAAACATTTTATTACAACTTAAATTGTTCACTTCATTATAATGAGCATAAATGGTTATTTAAAAAAAAAATCTATATACATAATTAAACTGACAAAACAATTTTCACAAGTCATTTATAAAACGAAAAATATTTGACTTGGTACACCCCCCACACACACACACACACACACACACACACACACACACACACACACACACACACACACACACACACACACACACACACACACACACACACACACACACACACACACACACACACACACACACACACACACACACACACACACACACACACGACAAGTGGTTGCACCTACTTGGCCTTATTCCCTTTTACACCTCTTTGGCATTGTTCCCTGTTTCCATGTGATCATTGAGGACATGTACTCACTGAGTGCGTAAACACTTTAAGCAACGATAACAAAGGCTGTTATTGAGCCAGATGGTCCTTTTCCAGTTTCATACACACTTTACCTTGAGGAAATGTGCCATCGTGTTTTCAACTCACCTCTCAACCTTTGTTTTCAAAGGCTGCACACATTGTTCAAGCAGACTCTGATAAGATGTAATTATGCTTTAGTTTTCAGGTATATAAACAAGAGGTCAACATGTTTTTCTTGCCTTTGTCTTGAGGTATCGCAATGTTCTAGCTTCCATGTTTTAAAAGGGTCTATGAGGCTTTGTCTTTAAGGATTTATGAATCTAAAACATAAAGGATATTTTCGTCTGATGAAACAGCCACACAGTATGTAGCAGTCCCTTAAATGCTTACTGTTATTTTGTGTGGCAGTTAAACAAACTGGGAGAATTGTTGATAAGATAAGATGATTCAAGGTTTGTCCAAAAATATTGTTTTCGCAGTTTGCCAAAAAACTTTCATTATCTAGAATAACCTAGTATTCTGCGTCACATTGTGACATGAGAAGAGCCACCTGTGGCTTTCTCTAAGGCACACATTCATCTCAGATCTCTACACACTAGGTGGTGAGCTGTAAGGAAATACATTTCATGAGCTTTATGTAGGAATCATTGATGCAAGATTGATGTCATAGTTGTTACATAATCTAGATGATTATAAGCATAACTAAACACACAACACAACCTCAGCTGAAATAGAGCTTATGTAGCTATGGAGGTAATTTTGTATCCCCTCTGACATACAGTATGCCAAGGAAATCTATGTTGTAATGATACAAACTTAATTTTTCATGTCTTTGTTTGTCTAACACTGAGAGCTTCCCCTTTAAAAACAAGTGCGCCGGGCTATCTGGTGATGTAAGACTGCTCTAGTGTGTGGTTGGTTGCGGAGCAACAGACTGCCCCCTATCAGAGCTAGTCGATCATCTGCATCCCTTGTGTGGTTGGAAAATGGACACTTATCCAGGCAGAAGGTCTCTAATGGAGCATCAACACATCCATTATGTTCCCCTGCTGGGCACCAAGCGGCCAATTTCTCCAGGCAATACAGCATTACATCATTGTTTCAGTCTGAGCTCTGAGACGAGCAGCAAACGACTTAGACAAGATGCCTGGGCATCGCTTTGAAGTGATGGTGATTATAAGGACAGACCTGGAGCTGTTCTAATAATACAAAATATTCATTCTATTTAGATGGCTGATGGCTGTATCTCTGTATAAAACAAGAACTTATCAGGAACACAGCACCTTGGGCCCTGTGGGCGTCTTTGTTTGTGTATGCACATATTCCGGCGCAGACTGATAACTCATCTGTTTTGACTCCACTTCGAGAGATAGAATTACTAACAAAGCACTTCTACACTAATAAAGGACTGGCTTATCTAAAGCCTGTTGAGTAGCACTTGAAATGTTTTAGCTCTATGAAACCTGATTTACTTATATGATTCTGTTTTCTTCAAGTTTGTATCTTGTTGGTCGACTAACACTTGTCAGCTAAATGTAATGTAATGTAATATGATGATTTATACAAGAGAAGCGACTGCAGCAACTGAGCTTTTACACAACCGTCAGCCTGCCTTATTCTGGTGTACTGCAGCATCAGCGGTTGCACTACTCATTCATTACTAGTGTTGCACATGTAAATGTCATAAGCATTCTTAAAATATCCACAGGTAATCTTATCCCTGTCCAAAAGGCTTTGGTCACAGACTGTACAGAAGATGCCCCTCGTCATATTGGCTGCTCTCCAGCCACAGCAGCTGTCACAGCTGAGGGAAAGTGGACACCGTTTACACTGAGCACACTACACACTTCCTGCAAACTCATGTGCAATGCTGCAGGCTCAGAGAGGTGTCGTAGATCCTCACATGTTTTCACCAGCCGTAGAAGAAAGGCCGCCCTGGTGAGTAGGCCACTCAGGGCGCAGTGGAAACGGGGGTCCGTGAGGAGAGCCAGCCAGGACCGGGTCAATGTCTCAGCTATAGAGAGAATAAATAATTGCATTGTAAAGAAAACAACTTTTGAATATACATCAGCTCAGGCCATAAGAATGCTAAACACCTGGGCTCTGCTAAGTGCCCTGATAAACATTCCTGTTCATCTTGCAATATACTTATTTATATAAATAGTTATCCACGCAATAAACCGTATGTAATTTTGTCTTAACTTGCATTATTTTATTTCACATCTGTTCTTGTACATATCATATTCTATTGACATGTACATAGTCTTTTTGCACGTTGTTGTTGTTTGCATGTTGGATTGTTGGAGGAGCTCAGGTCATAATATTTTAATTGCCATTTCTACACTGTAGACTGGTACCTGGCTGGATCTCTTTGCAGACTGCCAGGCTGTCCAGCAGCTGTGCAGCCCCTCCCTCTGCCCAGGCTCTCAGGCTCTGAGCCACAGCAGGGGATTCCGAGGATCTTTCTACCATCTGCAGCAGGTAGGGCAGCACATGTGCAGACATCACAGAGGGCTCTGCAAACACATTGGCCTCATCCTGCTCGTACAGAGTTGAACTCCTGAACCAGAGAGCAATACAAAATCAGTTAAGCAATAATCAATCAACGCTCCTCTATTTGTATAAGTGTATTGATTCAGTAGTGACATACCCTGCCTCTGAGGCCTCTTTCAGCACAGATCTGAGGTTGGACTGAGGCAGGTGACAGAGCAGCACCTCCAATGTGCCGGGAGTATCCCAGCATTCCTCCAGGAGAAGGTCCAGGAGCAGCGGCAGAGCCTGGTTGACCTGCATCAAGTAGACGCTCCGCTGGCTCACTGCTGTCCTCGCATGGTGCAGCATGGAGGTAAAACTGGCCGCTTTCATCCTCACCTGCTGGTTTTGGTCTTGCAGCAAGTAAACGCCTGTGTGGATCAACCTAAACCAGAAAGATGCAGCTTTAATTTAAGAGTATCATTTGATTGACAAGCACGTTGATGTATGGACATAACCTTCATTTTGGCCATCACGTTGAGTTATGTTTGGTTTGGTCAAATAGGATTTTCCCAATATTACCCAAGAGTCAAATTTTATTTTCAATTGTTTTTCCAAGTTCAATGTCTCGATATTCTAAAGAATTACGGGTCCATTGATTTTTGAAAGGTTATAGCTGGTATACAAAGGTCCAGAAATGGCAATAATATAATTGAATGTGACTCATTATTGGACAATAAAACACACCTGATCATGATGGCAGGAGGAGTGCTGTGGCTCATTAGAGGAACTCCAGCCACACACAGAGCTTCAGCACACGCAATCCTGAGTACTTCAGGGGCTGCTGGGGATCGGTGGCTTTCCAAAATGTTACACCAGCGCTGGGACACGGACGTCCTTGTACTGATATACAAAAACAAAAAAAAGTCAGAGCTGCAGCCAGAAGTGTTATAGTGCAGTATGTGAAGTAAAAACAGACAATATATAAAAACCTTGAGTCTGAACACTGGGAAAGCAGCAGACTAGCAACAAACAAAGCCAAGGACAAGAACTCTGGCCCTCCTCTCATGTCCTCCAGGTCCCCGAGCAACAAATCTAGACACTCAGGCAGAACCGGCTCCTCCGGTGTGGCCGAGTGACGGAGATGTTGAGTCGAGTCGCCTCCGGCCATCACTGCCGCCAGGGCTGTGAGGTAGACCCTGCGGTACTCCACTCTGCTGCTCAACAACGCCTCCTTAAGGTTTGACTGGGGATAGAGAGGTTGAAGTATATGTTCTTTAATCTACTAGCACAATTATCAATGTGCTTACAATGCCAACCAGGTGCAAAGCGCACTATGCATAGGGGATAGTGTTTTTTGCCAACAAACAACAACAATCTGTGTAAAGATCTGCTCAGTTTTTCAGGTATTCGTCAAACAAAACACTTTATATTTATTGTGATAACAGCAACGTTTTAAGGACAACTACAATAAGACAGGAAAACCAGTTTCTCCAGTCCAACTAAATGGTGTTAACAATGTAAACACGTTCTGTAAAATGACAAGGCCACATGTACAGTAGTCCTTACCTACTGTATATAGATATGCAGTATAGCATCTTATCAACTTATCTTAAAGAGAGTCAATTAAACACTAAACAGGATACACATGGAAAGGCAGTACTGGGTGGTCTAGAGTTTATCTAAATGACCAACACGAACAGCAGATAATGAAAGCTTATAGACACACCCTTTCTCATGCAAGAGGGAAAAAAAGATCTGCAGCCAGATTTCAGACGGCATTGTACTTAAGCCTCCCTTAATTTCCTCGCATTGTGCTGTAAGAAGCTCGTTTTACTGAAAGTTGTTGGACCAGTTTTTGGAGAGGTTGTTTTCCTCACGCTGAAATCTGCAGATGATGTCTCACCTGCAGAACCCTCCGGATCACCTCTTTAGAGCCGCTCTGCTGCAAACCCTGCTCATCCACCACCCACGTGACCAATGAGAGCCTGAGATCAGGGCTCGCTGCAGAGAAGTTTTCCCAGATTTGACACGCTCGCTTCTGATCTGCACATAGAGAGTGGATGGCTTGTTGATGGAAGGAGGACAACCCAACCTGCATAGGTGATACAGATAAAACATTAGAACACATATTTCTTAGGGCATCCAGGTAGCCGTTCACTCACAAGCCAACATGTTCTCAATCCTGCTTTTAACTATGAGTATTGGGGTCCTATATGAATGCACTATATTCTGCCAAAGTAAAAACATTTTGTATATGATACCCCGGAAGGGTCAAGATGAGACGTCTTCATATTTTGACTCAAGCGTCAAATTACCCAAATCGAGCCCACCCCCTGAATTAATGTTGCCCCGTGAAATCTTGCAAAGAATAAATATTTGCTTATCTGCAAGTTTTCAGAAGTACAATTTCCATAAACAACATTTCCCACAATGTATGTTTCAATACTAAAACAAAAACTAAACGAATGCCGAGGCTATAATGTGATATCATAAGAGTTAATATATTTATGTCGTCTTGCAGTTAGAGCCTTTGAGGGCAACCATAATGCCGATGTGGCCTGGGATGATGAGGCTGGGATGACTGGGATCATTAAATGGTAAATGGTCTGTACTTATATATCGCGTTTGTTCCAGTCTTTATGACCCCTCAAAGCGCTTTACATTCTACAAGTCATCATTCATACAGAGAAAAGTGCCACTAGCTCAAGTAAGCTAACATTCATACAACACATTCATACAGTTTTCGCCGTGCCATTAAGTATCTTGCCCAAGGATACATCGACATTCAACACCTACATTTCTTACTATAAAAACATTTGTGCCACACACCTGAAGTTGCTGTTGGGGTGTTAGGAGGTCAGACTGGAGTGTGTCACTGAGCTTTGACAGGAAGGTCTCAGAGAGGAGGCTCCTTAGTGAGTCTGCCACTGCGATGTAAGCCGCCCTCACTAGGGGGCAGCGCTGAGCCCCCGTCACCAGCCACATGGAGGCCTCCACCCTGCGCACCACCTCACACAGGTCCGCTGGGGAGGCACTGGGAATAGAAACACAGAATGATTTACAAAGCCTAAAAAAAGTGTTGATGAATGTATGATGAAAACATTTTTGGGGGGAAAAATAATAGTCCAAACTATTTTATTTGTATCAAGTCTCAATACTTTAAAGGTCACCTATTATGCAAAATCCACTTTTTCCTGTCTTGTCTACATCAACGTGTCTCGGTGTAAAGAGATTCTGAAAGTTTCAGAAAAAAGAGTCTCTCTCTTTTTGTCCTGATCCATTTATATAAAAACCTGTCTGAAAATGAGCTGATCAGATTTTGGCCACTTTATGATGTCATAA
>NW_011349839.1:39883-62122 GCF_000735185.1 Notothenia coriiceps
TGAAAGTAACAGAACAGAGAATCAGCACTTTTGAAACAGGGCTGAAACAGAGGGGATTATGGGATGCTACAATGTCTGTCTGTTTGGTCTTTGGAGCCAAACACTTCAGAGACATGTTTTGTGTATATCTGATACCTATAATATATTGATGAAAACGAGTATAGGGGGACCTTTAATGTTATTTATGTAACTTTGTTATTTTAAACTGCTGCTACTTATTTTTTAGCCACAGTTGTGTACTTATGTGTCTTCATTTGTATTACTAATGTGTGCTTTTCATATTTTATCATTGCTTGCCTTTTATACCTGAGATGCCACTTTTGCTGCAGCATTGTAAATGTCCCCGCTGTGGGACTAATAAAGGTATTATGATCCTGAATGAAGAGAGTCTCACCTGACGGGGCAGAGCGCTCTCTCCAGAGTGGCTCTGATCTGCAGCAGCTGTCCGTGGAGACGGTTGTGACAGCAGCGCTCCTGAGGCAGCTCAGCGCTCAGTCTGAGGAGGATGTTCATGTACTCCGAGGGGGGAGTCATGGCAACCAAAGCCTTTGAGGCCATCACTCTTACACTGTAGATAGGACTGGCAGACAGCTGGAGCAAAGGAGGCAGGAAGTCTGACAAAGTTCTGGCAGAGGAAAGAGAAGACATTCACTGTGTCAATTATATTTCGTGTGATTGATCAACACAAAACTGAGTCCTTACCCATTGCTTTGTATGTAAAGTATAAAATGATAAACTAAAATAGGAAGACGATTATTTTCATAATTGACTAGAGTTAAATGTTCCTGTTAGCAGGTAACGAAAATCCATTCACAAATTACATGTTGCTTTTATTCTTTTTACATAAATTTTTTTGTTTAATTCGTATAAAATAAGGCAAATGTAACAACCTATAAAATGTTATCCAGTGAAATTAATGTAAGGAATTATTTTACCGTCTCAGGCCTTTATGCTAAGCTAAACTAAGCTAACCTGCTGAGGTTTCAGCTACATATTCATGACATGACAGAGGTATCAGTTTTTATCACTTTTATTCTACCGCAGGACACGCCAGGACAAGCTAACTTCGAAAAACGATTTGTATAACCTCGAGGAAAAACCCCTTGTGTAAAGAATTAAGAATAAAACATAACCTGACTTAACGGTGTAGAGATAAATAAAAATCAATCACTTGGTTGAGTCTTGGACACCAGGCTGGAGCTGGGCTAGCAAAGTGAGGACAGGGAAGAGCGAGGGTTGGAGGTGGAGCTTGGCCTCAGTTTGTGGCCCTTGGAGGTCTCGTGCTGCCCCCCTTAACTCGCCCAGGAGAAAGGGCTGGAGTGCAGGGTAGTGGAAGAAGAAGGTGAGGGGGGACAAGCCATGCTGAGCAGAAACTCCTTCGTCATTGCTGGGCCGCTGGCCGAGCATCCGCGAGCACAGAGAACCTAGAAACACATTTTAATTAGTGCACAATAAGGGGTATTAAATACAGCTGAGCCAAATAGCTGATTGATTTATTATTTTGATTATCAATTAATCATTTTAACAAAAAAAACACTGGTTAAAGCACCTTCAAGGGAAGTATTTGCCATTTTGTATCTACTCTGATAGAAAACAGCTTATCTGATTAAATAGTCCTAATTCTACATATTCTAAGTTTGGACTTTAAGTCTCACTGTATAGTTGCAGCGCAGCGTTCCTCATGGCCCAGCAGGGAGAACTGAGCAGAGTGAGAGACAGGATGACGACAGCAGGAGCAAACTGAAGGACAGCTTCTCCCAGAGCAGACCCCCGAACCAGGGCCTGCAGAGTGTGGACCGCACACACCTGGAAGGAAAGGACACCACATCTGTCTTTGTGCTTTTAAAGGCAGTGGTAAAAGAAGTGCTTCAATAATTTAATCAGGTAAAAATAGCAATTCTACAGTGTTATACCTTATTGGCTACATTTTGGACTGTGGGTCATGCAAAACATTACATTTTAATATCTTAAATTTGGCTTTGGGAAATCGCAATGGTCACTATTATTATCATTTTTAATGATTGACGAATTAATTCGATAAAAAAATGTGTAGCATTTCATTATGGGATTAGAATCTCTATAACTTTATAATGCAATTTGAATGATGAAGCTGGTAAGGTGGGGATAGTTTTGACTTATATACGGCTGCAATATTAACAATATCATATATGTTCTGTTGATAATATTAGTATTAACAATTTGAATATGTAAAGTAAGCCTACAAACCTGTGGCAGGTCTAGTGTTTGGTCCAAGTCCGCGGGTAAAGGGCATTTGGCTGTCTCCAGTAAGGTCTGCATACTGAGAGCTAACAGTGGCCTCGATTTACCGGCCTCCTCTGCTGACACGACGCACAGGATGAGCATCGGCAGCCCTGCAGCCCGGCGGGTCACAGAGGTCGAGCGAGGGGAACGCACAACCTGCAATCCCTGTAAAGAAGCAGGAGAGGAAATGTATCAATAAGGAGCAATAACAGTAGTCTAGCATCTCCATGTATTACTGACAGAGATGGCAAAAGTACACACATCCTTTCCTTAAGTAGAAGTACAGATACTCGTGTTTAAAAATACTCTGGTAAAAGTAGAAGTACTGACTAAACTTCATTACTCAAGTAAAGAAGTATGGGCTTTGAAATGTACTTAAGTGAAAAGTACCCATAATAACTACAATCTGAGTAACTGACCTCCCTTCATATTAATAGAACAATAATGTCATTGTTAGCTAATGAATGTTTCGATGCTGAGCAACGGCAAAATGACAACGTTTTCATTGGTCCCTCTTCTTTAGAGAAGACCAGGAAATGATGGATACACGGATCGTGTTCGAAACAACAAGCACGCAATGACTAATAACGATCAAGCCACCAAACACACATTCAAACTAAAGTAACCAGCCTGTTTTGAAAATGTAAGAAGTAGAAAGTACAGGTATTTCTGTTAAATATGTAAGAAGTAAAAGTCGTCAGAAAAATAAGTAGTGGAGTAAAGTACTGATACCAGAAAAATGTACTCAAGTACAGTAACAAAGTATTTGAACTCAACTACTTCCCACCTCTGATTACTGAACATTACTACTCACCTGTTTCAACATGTGGGCTGGGATATCCCTCAGCTCTGGATCACTGCTGCTCAATAAAGAGGCACAGAATTTGGTGAAGCCTGCACAGCATCCCTCCACTGCCCCCTGGTGGAGAGAAATGTGACTGTGAGAAAAGATGACCGAGCCAGTCCTATTAGATTAACTCCTCTAAACTGATTGATAAAACGTACCCAGTGACGACATTTGAGAAGAATATTCTTGAACACTCTTGATGCCCTCTTTAGATCCTCTTTTGTCAAAAGGCACTTGCTGGGTTTGGATTCAGTCAGAATTTTTGCCACCAGAGAACCTAAAAAGATTCCTATATCCTGATTTAAAAAATAAATGAAAGAACATCAATTGAGATACAGGTAAGTCATGTTGAAGTATCTAATTATACATCTTAGATGGTGCATCTGGTTCTGTTTTACCTTGAGGGAGACCCAGCAGCAGGTGAGAACGAGACTGGTCTCCTCAGAAATTAGGACACACTCCTCTCCCTCTTCCTGGCCTCCTCCTGACTCTTGGGCTATCAGAGAGCTGATTGCGTTTCCCATTTCATAAAGAGAAGGGGGCGCATCTAAGAAAAAAAACAGAGGAATGTACTTTGGGGTGGAATCAATCTGAAATGTTTTGCTTCTGCAGAACTCTCTCTTACCCTTTTCAATGGCGCAAGCATCTTGGTCTCCATACAGAACGCCTAGCAGCAGCAGAGACATATTCTCCAGCAGCAGCAGCACCTCAACGGTCAGACTGTGGTCGAGTGTGTCATACACACTGCCGGGGGCCTCGAGCAAACACCTCTGGAGGGCACTCAGAACACCTGGAACAGAATTCAAAACAGGATTCAAAAACTGAACTTTGTTTGCTAGGGTTTAGGGTTTATTATAGGCCGGCCACAGCCACAAAAACCTCCTAAAGGCATTTTATTAATTACTTGCAGTTAGATGTTAATGCCCAACTTTGAGTCTCACCATGTATAGGCTTGGTTTTGGCAGCAAGCATCATGTCTGCCTTGGCTGTCAGATAGTGCTCTTCCAGCTCCTTCACTAGAAGCGTGACCATGCAGGAACCCCCGCTGACTTCACTGTTCAACCTGCAGGCTTCAGGCTGGTGTTGTGATCTGCAGGTAGAATAACAGATTAAACATCTAACGCAGGTGTAATTCAAAACAAAGACATGTAGGAGGCAAGGCTTACTTCTGATGGAGGAGCTTCATCATCACTGCTGCCATCTGAGCCTCGTGAACCCGAGGGCTGCACAGAAGCTGTTTGGTTCTCGCGTGCAGCACCGCAGCGATGTCGTGTGGAAGACTAGGTGGGAAGAACCTCAACAATAACTCAGCTGAGAGCTCACGGATCTGTAAAAGAAACAAACCTCTTATCTAATAATATTCTTTAACCGCAATCTTAGATATAAAATAAATACAAGGACTGATAATGCGGCTCTACCTCATTTGTAGAATCTTCTAAACCGCTGATGAGGACCAGCTGTTTTCTCCTGCAGACGAAATCCCACCGTCCTCTCGCTCTGGCACATTTAATAAGAGACCCCATATTCGCTGCGAAATTGGTTTAATAAAGCCAAAATGAACTCTTAGCCAAAATAACATAAACAAATATAAAGTTAAGATTCAACAGGAAGTACACAGAACTAAATACAAGCACTGAGTAAAAATAAATGTTCGGCCATTTTCTAATCATTGGTTCGCCAGACTAACCTGGAGGTTGACCCTTCTTCTTGTCCGGGCTCCAGGTGTCTGTGCAGGTCTCCAGCACGGCACACAGCAGCAGCAGCGCAGTCTTCTTCCTCTGAAAACTGTGTCCTGGTGCCAGATAGCTGTACGGAAGTTGACCCAACCAATCTACAAACTCTACAATATACAGAGGAATGCAAACTCATCAGGTTTGAAAAAGGTGACAAGAATCTGAATCCCCTTATGACTTATAATGTAGTTGTTAAGAGAAACAGAGATGTACACCTACAGTATAGACATATAACATTTAAAAGAAATACAAAAATACAGTAGGGGAACTGTGTATATATCTGTACAATCAAAAAGGGGCAAATATAAAAATAGCAGCTGCCAGTTATCTCACCTATTCCCTGCTCCAGTATGTCCTGTGCCCCCTGTGAGTGGATGTCTTCTCCTTTCTTTTTCCCCTTCTGTCCTTTGAGATGAGCCAAGCAGCCGTCTCTGATACGAATCAGAAACCTCTTCACTGCAGCCTGAAAATGTTGGCGAAAAGGCGAGGACTCACAGTTTAGGTTCTGAGGGATGAATATCTTCATGATTGACATCTCCTCCACGGTGGGAGTGTCTTTTGTCTTCGGGCTGCAGCAGAGGGCGTTCAGAGCAGCGAGTCGGACTTTGTCCTCCGCAGAGCCTAGAGCAAGCTGGAGGGTTTTAAAGGTGGAGCTTCCCTGCAGAGCCCATGGAAAGCTTCCAGTCGTGGCCCGATAAGAGCTCACGATGCAGGCCCAGGCGTGGAGGTGGCCGGGGTTACATGGGTCCAGAGAGTCCAGCAGAGGATCCACAGCAGAGGGGAAGACTTGAAAGGTGAAGGGTAATAGCTGAGTGGAGCTGTGGTTCTGTAGAAGAGTCACATGGGACATCAGAGCCTCATGGAGGACGGGCCGCCAGCGCCTCGCCCACTGATTGGCCAGATCCAGCTCGATGTGTGAGGTGAGACACAGCTCCCGCCTCTGCTGCTGGATCAGACACTTGTAAAGCTCCGATCCACACGGTGACAGGTGATTGGTCGACAAGCACTTCAGGAGATGATTTGGTATTTCAGCGTATTGATCCAGCACCTGATGAATTAGAGAAATGTTAAAGCCTTCATGAGCACCAGTAACTACGTTATTAACACTGTAATAATCAGCTGTCGCCCTTACCATGTCAGACCCCAGAAATGGCAGCAGGGCACAAAGGCGATGATATTTGGCTTTGGATTCCCAGGGTAGTTTGATTATCCGCTGAAGGAGGGTCAAATAAAGAGTCTTGTTTGTGTCACCATACTGCTGACAGTCCATCTCATAGAGGTCCAGCAGAAGACAAAAGGCACTGCGCACAAAATCTGAAACGCCTTCCACCTGCCAACGAACAGTCAGACAGACAGACATGATTAATATTACTGTAGCGACAAAACTCCCAATGAGCAGTTGTTAAGAGGACAAGGTAGGCTCATCCCTTTGATCTGTTTCAATTAAAAGAGTCCTGGAGTGGAGTTATAGTTGAATTAAGTTTAATGACTGAAATAAACAAACAATAACTTAAAGAGGACCAAACGGTCAACCGAAAATATCCGAGCCATCTCACCATCTGGGTCATACAAACTAATGTCAAACAACAGAGGGACTAAATACAAATAAACCACAACCATGTGAAAAATGCTGTAAGTGTTAATTAAATACAAATGTGTGCAATATAAAAATAATAACAACAATGGAAATAAATAATTCAGGTGGTCCAGAATGTGACATGGCTCTGAGTATGTGGACACACTGTAGCAGTTTTTATTAATTTGCATACTTTATAGTACAGTATTTTATGCATTATTGGCAGTCCATTTGGTTTACAAAGTTAAATAATGCCATTGTACTTGCATGTTTCTTTCAGGATTTTAACCTGCAATAATAGAAAGATGTTATTTTGACTCACAGGACTCTCTGCATTGGTCCAGATAATGTGAATGAGCTCTTGCTGCAGCTTGCTGTTGTCAGCCAGAAGGCGAGCACCCGTCATCTTCCAGATATCAGCAAGACATTCTTTAACTCTCTTCAGCCACAGTGTTAAAGCTGCAACAACATGTCGTATTAGAACAGATGATAATGTCATTCAAGGACATAAATATAAACAAAGTGGACATCACTCACCTTCAAAAGCAAAGTAGTGACAGTCCAGCTTCTCCTCACACAGCGCATAGACCAGAGGAAACAACTCTTTCTGCAGTAAACACCTCTGAAAAGAGAGAAAATTAGGGATTTGGAAATGAAAACAAGCAAAACAAAAGAGAAACATGCAGCTAGATTTACTTCTGTGAAATCCACGTGTGAACTGAGCAAGATGTGAGGTCGACAGCAGGTCAGGAGGCCTCTGATCACAGCCAGTCGGTCCACTCCGTCGCTCCCTGCAGGGCAGCACTGGACCTGCAGAGCACCGAGCGTCAGCAGCCAGGGCTCTGAGAGAGAAAGGAAAACAGCTGTAATGCCATGAATCTCTTGGCCTTCAATCGAAAAAACTCAATTTAAATAATAAACAACTTAACTTTGTGTAGGGTAATAAAACTTAACGGTTAAAAACTGTGTTTCGACGGAGTCTTCCACACAGGTTGCACACCTCTCTGTCTCTTAAGAGGCTGGCTCCATGGGAAATGTAGTCTTTTATAATCTCGACTACTGAGGTCACGATTAGGTGACAATATTTGGCCTTTCTTTCTTTTTTTACAAAAGAACTAAGAGTTGCTCTAACAGGTCCATTTGTCCAGCAGTTTTAGGAGTGACCTACCTGAGAGAGAGACCTGCAGCAGACTCCAGGCAGCAGCCTCTCCACAGCGCCTCTCTGACGCCGTGTTGATCAGCATGGCCACAGCAGTTCCTGCCAAAAGACGAGTGTCCCTGTTGCAGCACTGCAAACAAGGACACAATGACTGATAGTGTAATTATGCATTACATTGATGCACATCATGTGAACAACATCTTGCTCTTTTTTGTCTTTTATAATACTGTGAGCCATGTTCATGCTCAACTCTCTGACTGCTTTTTGCACATTTGTGCACACATGTCTGCACAGCACTCCACTTTAAAATATAATACACTGTAGTTTAGCATATATTAATTACTTTTTTGTTTTTTAGCTTTTAAGGTTATTTGTATATTTACATGTAAATGTGGTGTAATTACTTGTCTTTAGCGTGCTTTATTAATGCTAAATTGTTTCTTAAAATACTTATTTTTTTATTAAATATTCTTTTTTTACCTACTTTGCAATTTATTTGTTTAGATTGTTTATGTTCGCACCACCAGATACCAAAGCAAATTCCTTGTATGTGTAAACGTACCTGGCAAGAAACTTGATTCTGATTCTGATAGGCAGCAACAAAGGTAACAACTGAAGAAGTATCTGACTACTGAAGTGATGGATTAATGAGATACCTGTCCAAGTATTATGTCCATAAGAGCCTGCAGGATCTTCCTCACTGTCGGGTCCCCATGCTCCCCGTCCCACACCAGAGGAGCCACTTCACTGGACAACAGCTGGAACACTTGCAAACACATCTGCCGAGACCACAGTTCTCAGGTAAGTTAAACAGATCACACAACAAGTCTGTGATGAATGCAACAGACTAATACATCATGCACCTTGACAGCAATGTAACACAGAGGTCCATCTCTCAGCAAGTCTTGTTGCAATGCAAAGGAGAAAAACTCAGACACTTTGTTCAGCAGAACCAGGAATGACTCTCGCCAAATATCACGACCAATAGTGCTGTCTTCCAGGAACATACAGGCTGAAAAAAGACGAAAACAACAATATGTTCATGGAAACGTACATATGAAACTAGTGACATTGTATAACACATCATCTTTAGCCTTCTCTGCACTTACCTTTCTGCAGATCCTCAAAAGACAGTACCTGAAAGGGGATGGGTTAAAGGTTATTTGCAGTGCCTTACAGCAAATACATATAAGTGAAGTGACAGCTCTTGTCTGTACCTGTTCATTATGGACTATAGAGAGCAAACAGTGATGGGTTTCTCTAAAAACCAAATGGTGGTCCACCTTTGCCAAATGTTGCAACATCTGTCGAGCACATATAAGGTTTCAATGAGATGACATTTTGTCTTTAAATATTGTGTGTACAGTGCAGTACGGACATAATGTAGGGCTCACCTTGTCTACTTTACGACAGGCCGTGGAGATGTTGACCATCTTCAGCTGCATGGAGATGAGGAGTCTCACCAGAAGCAGGATATGAGACTGCTCCAAAACACCAAGCTGATCCTCGGAAATGCGTCTCAGCAGCTGGAGAGCCTCCTCTAAACATCGCTCCTTACATCTTTTCACACTGCTCCTGTTCGTGCAAAACCATTCAGTCATTATGACAGCTTATAGAAATCAGACAAGTTCTCAAACATGCTGAGGGTATGGTTACCGACCTGGAGGATTCAGAGAGTTTTTCACTGAAGAGCCTGAGTGTTTGGTTGACATGTTCAGGTGCTTGATCCTCGGTGACCACACAGCCTTGCAGACTTGTAATCAGATCTTCACACGATAACATTGTTTTAATAACTCCACTGTACAGGCTTTAGATGACGTCAAACGTGAAGCACGCTGTCACGGTGGTCACGTGGCATAACTCTTATTCTACATGTATTAGAGTAGTCATTGTGTAATTACAGCCACGTGCTGCCCCCTGGAGGCAGAATGACAGTTTTGGGGCAAAATATCATAACACCAAAATGTAAATAACTTTATAATGGACAAAATATTAAAGAGACAACACGTTTGATTTTTAAGTATTGAATTAGATGATGGGGAATACTATGGGATCTGTTTTATTTGGCTAGTGAAAAATGTGTGCCATTTACATTTTTCCAAAAGAAGAAAAGTAGAATTAGCATTGATTAATTAAGGCTTTTCCAGTGATACATAATAAACGTTTTTGTCATAACATTTGGCTGTTGTATATTTAGTTGACTGTCTGATATAAACAAAATGTATCTGCTTGTTGCACCTTGCCTGTACAATGTATGATGTCTTGATGTGATTTTGAGTGAAATTGTACCTTTATGCACACAACGAGCACACACGTAGGCCTATGGAGGACAGAACATGACATGAGTAAATAAATACAGGAATAAATACAGGAATACAAATATACCAGAATAAATAAATGCATAAATACAGGAATACAAATATCCAAAAATAAATACATGGCGGGAAAAAACTGAAATAAATACATGTGTAAATAAATACAGGAATAAATAAACACAAGACAAAATTAATAAATATGGAAATAAATAAATAAATGTATTCAGACTGTAGTTGCATGTATGTGCTACTCCAGGTAAGATGGGGGCGCTGTTGTATATTTAGGTCGTTTTGTGTGTCCTGTTTCCCCAGAAGAAGAATATCTAGGATGTGATCGGTTCAACATTTGCGTTGCCATGACATCACTAATCGTTTACAAATATGTCTGCTTTATAATCTGAAGTGAACCAAATGGCTAACGTGTTTGATTTATGCTTCTCCCGTTTATCTATTTCATGCCAGGTCACATATGTTATACTGTTCATTTCCTTGGCGCAACCTCAAAACATTGTTGGTAAGTTTAAATGCAAACAGCTTTACATTAAAACAGCTACTGTTACACTAGCATCAAAAAGCTAAGCTAGCTAGCAAAGAGCTAACAACAAAACAACCGTGGTAACGTTGAACGTGTTTCAGTTTAATAACTAATTCAATAATTGTTATGAAACTAATACGTAAAGCAGGTACGAGATATATCGGCGTTATGCAGGGGTGGAAATATACACTAAGATATTGTATTAAAGTAAAAGTAGAAATACCAAAGTGTAGTGTTACAAGTCCTGTATTACAAAATGTTACTCAAGTGAAAGTAAAGTAATGGCATCTAAATATTCTTAAAGTACCAACAGTAAAAGTACTCATTATGCAAATTGGCACATATATATAATATATTTTGGTTATAATTATTGATGCATTTAACTGTTTATCAAGCTGATAAAGGTTGAGCTAATTGAAACAAGTTGTGAGTTAATCCAGTTCTATCTGAAGTATTTTTTCAAGTATTGATCCTATTGTTTATTATTCATCTCTATCAGCAAAGTCACCAAAGATACTACATAAAGCTTGTGGAGTAAAATTACACTATTTACATCTGAAATGTAGACGAGTAGAAGTACAAAGTAGCATAAAATGGAAATACTCAAGTAAAGTACAAGAACGTCAAAATTGTATTTAAGTACAGTACTTGAGTAAATGTGGAAGTAATGAAGTCTTCATTACTTAACGCCACTGCCGTTTGTTTAACAGATTTCAAGCCATCATATCTCACTGCAACTGGACCCACGGTCACTGCACTTCTGCTCGGAAACGCGTCTGACATCTCTCTGAATCTGAGGACAGTATCTCCATCTAATACGACAGGTCAGTGCGTTTTCTTGTATGGGACGTGTTTTCTAGCAAACATTTTTTGATTTGTATTTACTTGAGCGGTGTTTGAAAATACCCAGTTTCCATTAGATATAATTCTCCGGTTTAGTGGCACATAAAAGGGCTGTGATGTGTTTTCTGTTACAGGAAGTATTGGCCCTCCATCATGTGTAGCTGGAGTAACACAGTGGGTGCTCACAAGGGAGCAGATGGGGAAGGTAAGAAGAGTACAGTTGACTTAATAAAATCAAATTATGTTTTAGTTATATGCTGTTGGATAGGGTTTATTTAAATAAAAACATCCCACAATTAATTTAATAGAGCTTATTTTATTGTCTTACACCAGTTTATTTAATGTGTCTTATGTTTGTTTCAATTCGCTCCCCAGACTGCAGTTCGGGTTCAGCTAAAGCTGGATAAAAGTCTGCGTCTGTGTGGTGAGAATGAATCAGATACAGACTGCTGTCCAAAGCCTCTGTGTGTCCTGGAGACCCTTCAGGTGTCTGCCTGTGTGGGCGGCACTCCTCAGGCATCGCTGCTGATCCAGGCCAGGATATTCGCCCTGTTGCTTCCTGCTAATGCTGGATCTGGTAATTAAAACTGTGCCCATCATAATGAGCCTACATGATAAGGATGTCTCCATATTTATCCTGATATATAAATATAATTCACAGTTTCAGAGAGTCGTTTGGGTTTCAATTTAATATTCTCTCTCTGATCCTCTTTTATCCAATATTTTTTATTTATTTAATATATTTTACCGTTCCTGTCCACACCATGTACATTTTGTCTTATTTTGTAGTAGAGAATGTTGCCAGTGTGAATTCCACATTTCTAATAAATGTAAATCTCATCCATTTAGAAAATAAAACAGTCATTCCAAACCAAGTGTACCAGCCACTGGGCTCTTGCCCCTGTGACCTCACTTTTGGAGCATGTGATGTGCGCTGCTGCTGTGACACGGTATTTACATCTCTCACAACATTACTATCTTTTAACAAGAGAACAGTGCACTTTAGTAAAAAAATAATTTCCTTTGGTATTAATCATGAATGACTTACTTGTCTTCCATTCACACAGGACTGTTCCTCTGAAGATCTGAAGCTGTTTGTGTCCCACTGCCTCCCAGGTCCCTTTGGAGGACAGGTCTCTCCTGCTTCAGATTATCAGTGCTCTGTGCAATCCTCGAAAAACTCCCCAGATTGGTTTCCATTTGTATGTGTCAATTCTCCACCTGAAAACAACCCTTACCTCGGGCTCTTTTACCAGGGATACACAATGTGAGGAATCGTTCAATCTATGTGTTGATTATATCAATGAGAGTATATGTTTTTGTGTCATATTTCAATTATTGTTCTTTTGCCCGTTAACCTTTCTAGCACACCTGAACCGGGCCCATCCTTCCAAAGCCCTGTTTCACCTGCTCCAGTGCCAGTTAATGTTTATATTCAAGGAAGTCCCATTTTCACATTAAATGACCAGTACTTCACTATTCCTCAGGTTAGTGGTGTGTATATTGTTCTTACATCATTTGTTTGTTTTTTCCTGAATTATTCTAATTAATTTTATATTTCTGTTTTACAGAAGGTGCTCGGGCAGTGTGTAAACAATGCGCCTGTAGCATTTCTGAAGAATTTTGAAGTGAATTGTGCAACTCTTCTACGTTCCTGTCCAACTGGTTCCCCCTTACGGACTATACCAACAGATTTGAGGATTAAAGTAAAGAATGGGCAAGGAGGTGTGTTTTACCCGCTAAACTCACAAAAACTCACCTCTTCAATCTGGCTTTTAATGTGTGATTGTTTTTGTATTATTTGACTTTAACTTTAACTATATATTTATTTGTTGTTCCTTTCTTCTCTTTTCTTTTCTCTTCACTATTATCTGTAAAGCGTCTTTGAGCACCTGTAAAAGCGCTAACAAATTAAATCTATTATTATTAAACATAATGTAGCAATGTTTTTATACACTCTGAAGCTCTTTTTTAATCATTTCTTCCATGTTTCTTTATGTGTTTCAGGTGATGTTTTAGTAGACGTAATTGACGAAGTTGCCTTTGACTTGAGTCAGTTTATTTCAAGCACTGATGCCCCTTCAGGTAATTAAATGAAAACATATTCTTACCAAAACAACAACAATGGACAATTAAGCGTAATGTTGAAATTTGATATTCCTCTGAAGCTGAGGGGCTGGTATGTGAGAACGTGACCTTGGCGCTGGATTACAAATTGTACTGGGAAGGAAATGACATCACAAGTATCACAGTGACTCAGACTGTTGGCACCATCACATTCAATAGTAGTGGTAAGTGTTAAGACTTGTCCATGATCAGCCTTAGTTGATAGATGTGTTTAATGTAATCTGGACTCATTTCTGCTTTTCTGTCCCCAAACAGTGGCGTTAACTACAAGGTATTCTGCCGTGTTTTTAAATGGAGAATTAATGGGTGAAACCAACTCGGGGAACCCAGGTGAGAACAAGATCATTTACTTTGTCCTGAGAATGGTTGTGGAAGTGAGTCTACATGTTTCAGTGGGTAACCAACACTTCAAATGGCAGGTTATCAGGTGGGAAGGCCTGTTATCGCTGGAATTGTGGACACTTTGGACAACAATACGGGCTTAGTACAGAGGGAGTCAATCAGTCTTTGGAAACCAGGTAAAACCCATTCTTGTTGGTTACTGGATCACTGAATGTGTCATAATTGTGATGTATGTGTAATTCAATCAAAATAAGGTGGATAAAGGAAACCTCATGTTTGAATCTACCTTGCAGTGAGTGATGGGCTCTGTGTCTCTGCTGAGATGAAACCAATTCTGTTTGGGGAGAATTCCACATCAGGATGTCTACTCCCTGTCAGTAGACACAATCTGAGTCAGTGTGATCTCCTGAGGTAAATCAGCATGAGTTCATGTTTAATCTCTATCAATGTGTGTTTCTACTGAATTACATTTGAATGTATTTTTCCCATAGAGAGACTGTAACCTCTCTCCAGAATAATCTGATGACAGCCACACATGTTGCAAAGAGTGGGAACCCCGATCCTTTCACTACGACAGACTGGGTGAACATAAGCTGTGAGTAGATTGTGCAAAGAAACGATTCATGCAACCTTTTCACTATACTTTTATTAAAGCAAAATTAACAGTTTGATTTACAGTATTTTTTTTTTAACTAAATGTTTTATACATTCCAGTTTTGACACAAAACTCTAGCACAGCTATGGAAGACAGCACAAATTCATGCTATGGGGTTCCATCCCACCAGCATATCCATGTTTGGAGTCTCATCACAGGCATGGTAGGAGGCGTACCTCAGAGGGATATCCGTGCTCTGCAAGTCAGGTGTGTATCTGGTGTATATTCATTGAAACATAGACTTTCAATTTTATTCTCATTGCAAATTCTAAATCATTGTGAATCATGGAGGTTATTTTGGTCATTTTAGCTACAGCATGTCCCCCTGGACACTGGATTGTGGAGGTGGGGATGTCTCTCCATGTGTGGACCCCACGGAGACTCAGTTGTTCCCCATCACCTCCTCAGTCTCCTTTACTGACATTCTTGTCAACACAGGACCACCGAAAACCAGGCAAGACTGCCCTGATGTAATGAGGGTCGTAACTTGAGACAAATACTGCATACTGTGTATAAGCTGCCTCACTGATTCAAACCCAGACTGTAATGTTTTCTATTTTTTCCACAGGTTTCAGATAAACTTCACTGAGTATGACTGTAACCGGAATGATGTGTGTTGGCCTGAGCTCGCCTTTCCCATCACCAAGTATTACACAGGTGAGAATCTATTGAATTCTAGATCATCTATCCTGTGTTTTATTTTGTACCGTAGTTGATATTTCAGGAAATTGGAACATTGATGCGAGAAACACTGCCTAAGTCCTGACCCTGACAGTGCCATTGCTGACTTTACTTTCCCTTTATCGTCCCCAGGTGAGCCGTATTCCCAGTCTCTGGCAAAGGGCCTTATTTTGGTTTTCTTCTTTATCACTGCTTCGATACTCGGGACTCCATGGAGACAAATCAGACAAGCATGGAAATAGTGCCGCCCTCTATGACTCTTAAGAAATGCTGATGTAGAGGAAGAAACAAAGATCTTTGAAGATTATACATAGTTTATAATTATATTGTTTTACATGTTTTAGATATGTTTGTGGGAATGTAAATAATTGTTTTGGTGCACTCATTTGTAATAAAAATATTTTTGTACTGCTTGTTCCTTTTTAATATTATTTTGTTGACAGTATATTATTTAAAGTTTTGAAAAGAGGGCTACCCTTTTGTGCACTCCTCTATTACAATTACATTTGTAGATTTCTCTTATCCAGTTCTGTCATTGTTTATTCACGATTTATATGTTTTCTCAAGAAGTTATCATTCACAATCATTCATCATCATTCACATTTCTATGTCGGTAGTAGAAGATTGCGTTCAATGTTACGAAGTCAAAATCTTCCTTAAGTAAAAGTACAAAAGTATTGCCATCAAAATATACTTAAAGTACCACAGCTAAAAGTATTCATTCTGTAGATTTTCCCATTTCAGAATAATATATCATTTGTTTTGATTATAATTATTGATGCAAAAATGTGTAAAGGTGCAGCTAGTTTGAATGACTTTGAATACTGCAGGGTAGTTTGTGAATTTACTCCAGGTGGAACTAAAGTGATTTAAATATTGATAAAATGTCTGAATTGTAGTGTGGTTGAAGTACAAAGAAGCGAAACGTTGACCTACTCAAGTGGACTTAGGTACTTAAGATCACTGGTCAGTGTTTGCCTTCAGCAGTGCTGGCTCAAACGCTGAGTGCGTAGTGCGCAGACTCCAGGGGGCGGTGCTGATTGGTCAAAGGTACGTTCACTGCTGTGGAAGTTCATATTCAACAGTGTGGAGAGAAGTGACGTGGAGTACTATGAAGATAACAAGCGGACGTCTGCTGAAAACTTCAGAAACTATGAGAGGAGTCGTGACTAGATGTGTGGATGAGCTAAGCCAGTGGTGGTAATACCGGGCGCCTCAGGATTCCTGCTTCCACTTCGGCGGGACAAGTTTTGTATCCGGGTATTAACAACACAGTAATAGCTGGCTAGCCCATTAGCTAACAGGAACAGCATCGGCTCTAGCAATAGCTCTCAGTCAGCGTCATGCAATTCATATACTGTATCATCACCAGAATATGATCACCACGAAGAAGGAAATCACTCATCGCCCTTGACGTGCTTGTATTGCCGGAAACTGCAGTTGTTAGCTTGTATTAGCTCCTCGGTTTAGCAGGTAAACAACCAAGCAGACTGTCAAAATGTGCTCTCTGCTCCGGGGGGAAGAGATGTGTCTGGCCCAGCTGTTCCTGCAGTCCGGGTCCGCATACGACTGCATCAGTGAACTTGGAGAACTGGGGCTAGTGGAGTTTAGAGACGTAAGTACCGAGAAGACCAGTTATAATCTGCTGAAACAAAGTCATGACTCACTTTAAAAGTTCTTCCTGACTTGACAACTTTCTTACCTGTTTGTTGGTCGAAGCGTCTATGGCGGGTTTTACCAAAGCAGACTTTGCCACTGAATGCATGCAAGTCATAGATAGCCTATAGATCATCAGAGGTGGAAGAGGTACTCAGATCTTGCACTTAACTACAAGTAGAAGTACCACAGTGTAGGAAATACTCAGTTAATTGACCAAGATTTATTTCTGTAATACTGGACGTGTAGTCCTGCTAAGTTCTGATGGTCTCTGATGTCTAACTATCAATCACAGAAAATCTATTCAATATATATTTAGCATATGTTAAAATGAAATATATAATGCACACAACTTTGCATGTGTTAATGTCAGTAGTGGAAGAAGAACTCAGATCTTGTACTTCAGTAAAAGTAGAAGTACCAGTGTAGTAATACTCTGTTACAAGTAAAAGTCCTGCATTCAAAATGTTACTCAGGTAGAAGTACAAAAGTGTTGGCATCCAAATATACTTAAAGTACCAAAAGTAAAAGTACTCATTATGCAGATTGGCCAATTCTTCTGAAAAATATATGTTTTGATAATAATTATTGATGAAATAATGTGTTTATCAAAGCTGGTAAAGGTGCAGCTGGTTTTAATGACTGTGTATATACTGCAGGTTTGACTGAATTAACTCTAGGTGTAACTAAAGTCTGATTTAAGTGTTGATTATATTTCACAGCATGAATCCAAATCTGCAGAGTAACTAAATGTATCAAATACATGTAGTGGGGTTGAAGTACAAAGTAGAAACACATTGAAATACTTAAGTAAAGTAAACGTCCCTCCAAATTGTACTTAAGTACAGTACTTATTGTAGTTAGTTACTTTACATGGCCTGTTGTAAAGTAGACGTTGCCACTGAATGCATGCAAGTCATAGATACCATGTAGATCAGAGGTGTTTTAAAGTGCTGCTGTAAAAAGGCCTGTACAGGTGGTAACTGTATGTTCATTTTATGTTGGTTTGTACTGAAAAAATGTGTTTGACTTTAATTGTATCAATGATGACTTTTGACTGTATATGTCTCCTACACCTTTTCAGCTCAATCCCAGTGTTACCACATTCCAGCGGAAACACGTCAATGAGATAAAGAAATGTGAAGAGATGGAGAGGATCCTTGGTAAGGATACATTGATCTTTACAGTTTTCACGTAAGGCAAAGTCTAATCATTAAGTTGTAGTTTTGGGCATGAAATCAAAGGGATTTTGCCCCAGAAAGGTTTCCGATAAAGCTGTTATGGGATGGCAAAAGTGAAGCAGGAGTACAAGAAGCCACAGAAGACGGTTTCACTGAATTCAATTGAGAGCCAATGAGCCTCCAGTCATGAGAAATGTCAGCTGGTTGTAGATTAAGTTGAATGAAATGCTGTCCTTGATTAACGAATCCCTTTATAATTAGATTAGGAGAAGAGAGTACCACTCTGTTGGACTTGGCTTCAAATGCAGTGTTATCAAAAGGATGTTCATGGTGTTTGGAAGCGCTGAAACAAAACATAATGAAACAAATGTTGTGTGTCTTACAAAGTTGGCTATCTATTTTTTAACAGGGTACCTTCTGAGGGAAGTCAAGAAAGCCGACATTTCACTCCCAGAAAGAGACGTGAACCCAGTAGCTCCTTTACCCAAGCACATCATGTCTATAATGGTCAGTTTCATGTTTAAGTATCAATTATGTGAGTCAATACCACTTTAACTAATTTAACATAGTTGAGTAATTTAATTATTCTAACTTTGTTCTGCTAAAGTCTGTGCACATTTCCAAAAATGAAGCATCATTATTATTCCCTGTAATGACCTTGTGTTCACTTGGTGCGTGTGTGTGTGTTCACAGGAGCAGCTGCAGAGATTGGAAGTGGAGTTGGGTGAAGTCACCAGGAATAAGGACAAGCTGCAGAGGAATCTTCTGGAGCTGACAGAGTACACACACATGCTGCGCATCACACGCACCTTTGTGCAGAGATCAGTGGAGGTTAGTGTGTCGTTCTGTAACGTGCCTCATACATCTAAACTTGGGATTTAGACTTTTTTTTCTTAAACCCTTTTTTCTTTACCTTTAGCGAGACCCCCTACAAGCTCAATATGAGGAGTTTCCCTTCCTTGAGAAAGACACAATGCTGGAATACAGCAGCATGCAAAGACTTGGAGCCAAATTGGGGTGAGGAACGATCTCTGCAGCCCAAAAACCCCCGTTATAGGTGTTGGTGAAGAAGTTCACATGCTACCCTCATCCCTGTAAATCTGAGCTTTGGAGTTTAAATGTTTAGGCAAGCATTAATAATTTACCTGCAAAAGTAAAAACAATATTATCTTATTTCATATAAAATGTTTTCTCTTTGTTGATGCAACTGTGCCCAAGTTGATTTATTTTCTATTTGTCCAGTATATCAAATGTTTAAGATGTTTTGTTTATACTTTATGTTATGGTGTCATCACATAATTCTTGATATTTTCAACAAAAGGTTGGTTTGTGAATGTTTTGCTCGTTCTCTCGCAGGTTCATTTCGGGGCTTATTCAGAGGACAAAGATCCAGGCGTTTGAGCGAATGCTTTGGAGAGTGTGTAAAGGCTACACCATCCTCAGCTACGCAGAGGTCGAGGAGTATCTGGAAGACCCTGACACAGTAGGTTCCTCAAAGCTAACATTGGCTTTGATTTGGGCTAAAGTTGAATTATTTTTGTTATGTTTTCTCCCTATTGCAGTGTCAGATGAACATATTAGTCCAGCAGATATGTGAAAGAATTGTGCTTTTGATGATAAAAGCATGAAATTTGGCACACTGTTAGAGCATGCCCTAAGGAAGATTTTTTTTGGCTATAGGGCCATCGCAAATTTGTCCAATGGCAGCCATTTTGAAAATGGCCGCCATTGGTTGTTATTTTACCAGTAGTTTAGGATCTAGACCACCTAGGATCTTGATTCTGGTGGCTAATCCTACATTTTCAAGGATGGGGAATGCATTGGTACTATTTACAACATGCTAGAATGTAGTTAACTATATGTATGGTATTCAGGGAATAAAATACACAGTAAACCATTAACATATTTATTATGGTGAAGTCATACATGTTACATAATATATATGAAATATTAAAGGTTTTCAACTAAATGCAGACTTAGTTCTGAAAACACAGTCCATCACAGTGGCAAAGGGCACTGCACTGAATTGCTGCATTGACACATTTGCATTGTCCACTGCACCCCTTTTTGCATCCACAGCGGAGGAGTTCACAATAGGCCTGGTAATGTGGTCCAGTAAACTTCCCATCAACCTGTGGCCTTCCTCTTCCACCCCCAGTCNATGGCCGCCATTGGTTGTTATTTTACCAGTAGTTTAGGATCTAGACCACCTAGGATCTTGATTCTGGTGGCTAATCCTACATTTTCAAGGATGGGGAATGCATTGGTACTATTTACAACATGCTAGAATGTAGCTAACTATATGTATCTGGTATTCAGGGAACAAAATACACAGTAAACCATTAACATATTTATTATGGTGAAGTCATACATGTTACATAATATATATGAAATATTACAGGTTTTCAACTAAATGCAGACTTAGTTCTGAAAACACAGTCCACCACAGTGGCAAAGGGCAGTGTACTGAATTGCTACCTTGACACATTCAGGAGGAGTTCACGACAGGCCTGGGTTGCTGTGATTGCCAGTAGGCTACTACCACATCCGTGTCAACTGTGCGTATTGACACCTTGCTATACCCTTCCTTCACAGCATGTCCTAGGTGCAGTAGGATGTAGGTATGAGCCTCTTCATGTGTGCATGTTGCAAGTACTGATTATTTGTTTGCCAGTGTTGAGGGCTGTCACACTGGTTGCCAGGAAGAAGAACAGTTCAGTCTTCTTGTCTTCAATGCGCAGAAACTATGGCCAGTTTCCAGGAATGACACTGGATGGCTCAACGCGTCTATGAACTCCCTTCCCTCTCTTGCTGCGTGTTTCAGCCTTCAGACTTTCGGGGAAATATTCATCCCACACGACATCAATTCTGCTGAAATGCTCCAGCTGAGACAGGATGTATGGTGAGAACGCTTTCTGCGCATAATAAAAAAACATCTTAGCAGCACCAGGTCGTAGCATGTTCACAAGAGTAGCCCCATCAAGGATGAGGCATTAACTGTGTGGTGGTTGGGTTTCACATTGAGATGGCAGCACTCAAGGTACTTGGCGACCTCCTGGAGGGGTAGCGGGTGGACAAGAGCAGTGTTATGTTCCCAGTTCCACTTCTGGTCTATCATCCTGCAGCTGGAAATAGAGTTGATGATCTATGTGCGATCAATAAGAGAGGCCGACTTCCTACTCTACATAAATGCCTTGACCAAGATTGTGCCTTGGTTCATGCTCTGGGGCACACCCCACTATTGCCGGCATGCGACACCAGTCCACTTGCGGACCATGATTGTGCTAAACAAGATAAACCATCCTGATGGCCATTTTTTTTAAAGGAAAGGCTGTGAAGAAAACGGACATGCAAGCTCTCTGCTATTGCCATTGACCAGACCCACGAGACGATGAATGCTGTCTTGCCCCGGGAAAGAAATGGCACTGTTGTATGTAGAGATTGAGGCCGTCCACTGAGAGAGAATGGACTGCATCCGGCAACCATGGCAGACCAAACATGCGCAATGGCATTTGCACGAGATGTTAAGCACTACTGGTTGCTATAGAAGACTGTGGCAATCATGCTGTGAAAGGGCATTGTAGATCTTCTTGGGTACTGCGCGATCTAGAGATCTTGCCGATGCAGTAGTCATTGACACTCTGAACCAGATGAGAAACTTGGAAGGCACAGTGATCGGCACGACTACAACGTGGAGGCTTAGGAGTATTTAGATTTTTTATTCACCCATTAGCAAATAATGAACAGTGGCTAATCACTTTTAATGGTAAGGGGTGTAATGTCGGGCGTGAACAGTGTGTAGCGAGTGAGCACATATTAAGAAGCCCGAAAGCGTGCTCCGCGGAAAGCGTCTGCCCGCCGGCGCTCGCATATACCAAGCTAAAGCGGAACGTGCGGTGAGCGCGGTTGGGGCGCCGAGACTCGAATGCTTGATGCCCTTGCAAAAAACAGAATTCTGGCTTCCCACAGGAGCGTTAAAAGTAAGTCCTCGGTTCCGCCTGTCTTGTCCAGAGGAAAGCGCCTACTTCCTAATATCTACTTATTACCTGTATAAAAAGACACCTGTCCACAATCAATAAATCAATTCCCAACCTTCCACCATGGGCAAGACTAAGAGCTGTCAGTACCTCAGGACAAGATTGTAGACCTGCACCAAAGGCTGGGATCGGCTACAAGACCATCAGAAAGCAGCTTTGGAGAGGGCTTGTTGGTGCGATTATTTGGAGATGAAAAAAAAAGAACAAGGGCATCAATTCACAATCAATCGCCCCAGTCTGGCGGCTCCACATCAAGATCCTCGCCCCGTGGGGGTATGATGATTATGAGA
>NW_011349839.1:62147-76699 GCF_000735185.1 Notothenia coriiceps
TGAAATGAAATGAACCAAGGCACAATCTTGGTCAAGGCATTTATGTAGAGTAGGAAGTCGGCCTCTCTTATTGATCGCACATAGATCATCAACTCTATTTCCAGCTGCAGGATGATAGACCAGAAGTGGAACTGGGAACATAACACTGCTCTTGTCCACCCGCTACCCCTCCAGGAGGTCGCCAAGTACCTTGAGTGCTGCCATCTCAATGTGAAACCCAACAAACATCACAATAAAATGATCTTCACTGTGAGTTGCTGGCCAGCTCTACTGGGTTTGTTTTGCCACAGCGTATTGAGGTTGATCCAGAGTGATCTGACCAGGATTCAGAATCTCTAATGCCTGACTTACCTCATCGATGGAATGACGAATCATGGCCACATATTTGGCTTGGTCGTAGAAGAGGGGAAGTAGAGAAGTGAGCATCGATTCAGCACACAAAGAGAGCTGCCTTCCAAGCTGGTCACTGCTGGGGACAGATGATGTTTGCAGCCCCTGAACTCCCATCCCCAGGTGACTGGGGGTGGAAGAGGAAGGCCACAGGTGGATGGGAAGTTTACTGGACCACATTACCAGGCCTGTTGTGAACTCCTCTGCTGTGGATGCAAAAAGGGTTGCAGTGGACAATGCAAATGTGTCAAGGCAGCAATTCAGTACACTGCCCTTTGCCACTGTGGTGGACTGTGTTTTCAGAACTAAGTCTGCATTTAGTTGAAAACCTGTAATATTTCATATATATTATGTAACATGTATGACTTCACCATAATAAATATGTTAATGGTTTACTGTGTATTTTGTTCCCTGAATGCCAGATACATATAGTTAGCTACATTCTAGCATGTTGTAAATAGTACCAATGCATTCCCCATCCTTGAAAATGTAGGATTAGCCACCAGAATCAAGATCCTAGGAAGTCTAGAAGATCCAAAACTACTGGTAAAATAACAACCAATGGCGGCCATTTTCAAAATGGCCGCCATTGGCGCCATTGGACAAATTTGCAATGGCCCTATAGCCAAAAATCTTCCTTAGGGCATGCTCTAACAGTGTGCCAAATTTCATGCTTTTATCATCAAAAGCACAATTCTTTCAGATATTTCACATATCTGCTGGACTATATCAGCAAGAGAGGCTGAAGAAATATGTGCATGACATGCATGTTCTCTGTTCCTCAGAGGCAGGGAGCTTCATTTGAATCAAGATAACAAACGTATTTAATTTACACACATTGGGCCTCATCTAAGAAACAGATGGGATCTTAACTTCTATGTCTGCAAACGAAAAGGACTTGTAGCGGCCAAAATCATATAGAACTAAAACAGATAATTAACTTAAAATAATACAGCCGCTGAGGCAGTAGTTAGCGGATCTTACGCAGGGCAATGATCCAGGTCCAGACAAGATTCTCCGTTGCATTTTATTCCTATAACAAAATACAATGAACAGGTTTCCTACATCTCTTTCCTTAAGCCTTTCCTACAGCTTTCCCTTGTGTGGCTTGAAACACCCTGATAAAAAACCGTTTGCCTACTAGTGCTCTGGCTCCCACCACCCACCTGTCTCCAATATATACAATTACACCAGGTGCTCTAATCACCCAGTGCCCAAAACATGCCTTCAAAATAAAAGCATAGAAACTACTTTAACTTATGACACTAACTAAGAATACATATAAATAAATGATGATAATAATAATAAACACTATGAACAGCAAGAAAATAAATCTTACACTATTAAATAATATAAAAAAAATATATATATATATATATATATATATATAGCTCCAACAGGACTTTTGGGGGACATCAATTCTGTTCTTCAATATCTTTTTGTAGTCAAGAGCAACATTATTGTGCATTTAAAACAATTCTTAAGCTGATACACATACATCTTTTGTGCCATGTTCAAGGCCATGACATTGCAAATGAACCATCATTTACTTTTGTACAATATTATTACATTAAAAAATATTCCAATGCAGTTTGTATTGTTAACATTTCAATAATTTTGATACGACAGCAATTTAGCATGATAAACAAAATATTTTAGAGTGATTCCAGATGTAAAAATAAAAATCCTGCCATTCTGGACAAAAGCTATTTGTTAAAATCTGTAATAGGACACAATTGAAGATAACGTTGCATACATCTCCTGTTCAGAGAGAGTGCTGTGATCTTCTCTGTTCACAAAGAGTGACAGCTTAATCCACTTATCCATTTCCTCTGCTTGACTAGAAGGCAGTCATGCAGGGCTGCAACTGATCACTGTTGGAATGTCAAGACATTTACAAGCAATGTAAGCATGAGTTACTGGTGAGCAAAGAGGATTTCTGACATTAAGATAAAAAAAAAATGCCAGTTGTTTTCCAAAAAATCAAGTAGTGCGGTGCTTTTCTGCTGCATTTTCAAAAAGTCAAAAATGATTCTTCAATACAAATGACTCCTAATTCCTATGTTTTGGAAATGAACAGCTTGATGTTACAAACAAACATTAATACATCATTTAGGTCATTTTGTGAAATCATTTACTCTGGGCCCATTTATTTTATTGTATGTTTAATGGATGAAGCGACGGGGCCTTTTCATTGATTTATAACACTTACTTTCATGCTCTATCTGCAGGGGGAGCCTTCCAAACGTGTGGTGTTCCTCATCTCTTACTGGGGAGACCAGATCGGACAGAAAGTGAAGAAGATCTGTGATTGGTAATAATTCTTTGTTTTGTTGTTGCTCTTCTTTGACAGAAAATGACTGCTATCTGTTTTTAGTTGTAGCTGAGTTGTTAATAACTTACTTTTCTCCCTCCACAGCTACCACTGTCACTTGTATCCGTATCCCAGTAGCAATGAGGAGAGGAATGATGTTGTGGAAGGACTAGGAACTCGCATTCAGGACCTGCACACAGTATGTCTATTGTCTATTATCTAATTATGCAGACTTTTAAACAGTGACAGGAAAAACTGGCAGTTTGTCAGTCATTCACAAAAGGCTTGACATCTGACTGTTCAAATATACGCTTGATCATTTTCAACAATGAGCTCTCAAGAGGCGCTTTCCCACCAAGTACTTTTCCGTACTTAGTTCATGAGAACTTAGTCCCTCTCCCCAAGTCTCCTGCTCAGAGATCAGCTGCTGGACTCTCAGAAGAGGGGGAGGAAAAGAGAGGCTCCGTTTATTATTCTTTTATTATTATATAGAGTCGTTATCAATTTGTTTTAAAGCTCAATAAATAACAAAGAAGACCTCAGAACGCCGACACCTCCTCATCACTCTACCGCTCCCACGTTTTATTTTGTGTTGCCATAAGTTAGTCTCTCTCCGTTGGTGCGCTGAGCTAATGCTGATGCTAATAATGCTAATGCGAGCAAATAAAATGGCAGCTTCACAAAGCTTTTTGGGAGTTTTACGGGCCGTGGTTTGCAATCCGCCCAGCCAATCAGAAATGGGAACCTTTTTCTCCCATGAAAGTTCCTGCTCTCTAGCAGGGACTGAAAAGGGGGTGGAAAGGTTGTCATGAACTAAGTTCTAGTTCTGGATTTTTTTGGTGTGAACACACATTTTCGGAACTATATCGGAACTATACTGGGAAAAGTACTCCGGTGTGAAAGCGCCTAATGAGTTATTTTTCCCAGTTTCAAGAAACATCCAACACGAGCTTGCACATTGCCGTGTTTTTACTGAGTCTTGAAATGGCTGATTTATTTTCTAAAATATAAAATATATATAATACAATTATTTGAGCCAGACTTGGCAGCTATGGGTTCTGTTGAGTGAATAATGTGGTAGCTTTAACCCACTGTGATGAAAAAATAGAATTGCACTCACCCCCTTAGCACATGATCAACATGAGACCTCGGCTGGAAAGGTTTTTTCTTTCATGCATGTTTTTTTTCATCCACTCCCCTTTCTTTCTCTGCTCTTTATCTTAATAATTCACACATTAAAAACACTCACAAAAGCTTTGTGTTTAAAATATAAGTGCATATTTTTCTTTGTTCATGTACGTTTAAAAAAGGGTCACCGTTTGTAAATGTTGAAAGTCTTGAATATCTTTTAGATTCTGAACACCACTAAGCATCCTGTTTACCTCTCACCATGTGCAGGTACTCCACAGGACGGAGGACTACCTGAAGCAGGTTTTGATGAAGGCCTCAGAATCCGTCTACACCTGGGTCATCCAGGTCAAGAAGATGAAGGCCATCTACTATATTCTGAACCTGTGTAGTTTGGACGTTACTAACAAGTGTCTGATCGCTGAGGTGTGGTGTCCTGTCGATGACATTCCCACACTGCAGAGGTCCCTGGAAGAAGGATCGGTGAGGAAACTCCAAACAGCACTGCTCTATTTCTGACTTTGGCTCCACCACAGGCTTTCTGTTTATTTAACCAGGACATTTGCTCCATGAAATGTTGTATTGTTATCATTAGATTACTGAATGAGGCATTGCTTTTATTTATCCTTGTTTAGTTAAAAGACAGGATTTTAGGAGGGCACTGAAAGGCCACTATTCATTCAGTTTTCAGGCTGCAGAGGACAGAGTGTGTACTTGGGTTGGAGATAAATAAAGCTGAGGGTTTCCTTTTTATCTGCATGTATTGTTTTTCTTTTGCCAAATGATTCAAGACATGGTATATTACCTTAATGGCAAAATGCTAACATTATGATATTTCAGAGAAAAAGCGGATCGACGGTTCCTTCCTTTGTCAATCGCATCCCCACCAACGACGCTCCCCCCACACTGATAAGGACCAACAAATTTACCTCTGGCTTCCAGAACATTGTGGACGCCTATGGAGTGGGCAATTACAGAGAAGTTAACCCCGGTGAGTGGGATCCTTTGTTTCTCTTATGTGACGGCAACATGATTGTGATTGTAGACATCAGAAAAATGAAGTTATTTTTTTTTCTCTCCTACTTGTAAATTGTAGCTCCTTTCACAATCATCACTTTCCCATTCCTGTTTGCGGTGATGTTTGGGGATCTGGGCCATGGAGCGATCATGGCTCTGTTTGCTCTCTGGATGGTGCTGTACGAGAACAACCGCAAACTTAAAAACACCAGAAATGAGGTGAGCGAGTACTCCAAAGCTATTTTTGACCTGATACTCATTTGTGTGACATTCAGCATGTTCCAAGTGTAACTGATGTGTGTGCAGATCTGGAACACATTCTTTGAGGGGCGTTATATCATCCTGATGATGGGCCTGTTCTCCATCTACACTGGCCTGATTTACAACGACTGCTTCTCCAAGTCCCTTAACATCTTTGGTTCTGGATGGAGTGTGAAGGCCATGTTCACAGAGGGGGTGTGGAAGTGAGTTTGTTTGTAGCCTTTATTTATCCAGGTAAAGAATCCCATTGAGATCAACAATCTCTTTTACAAGGGAGACCTGCCGCCTAGAACATTCTTCATTGTAACAGTAAAAGCAGCTAAGCAGGCAAAGAAAGTATTTACTGTGAAGAAGTGTTATAAAGAACCTACTATAGTTGTTTTAAGAAATAAAACCGAGAAGTCTTATGGATTACTTTCACATTGACCTTCATTTGATACAAGGCTGTTTTGTGTGTGTTCCCACAGGACTGCTGATATCCGTGGGAATCGTTTTCTCACTCTAGATCCAAATGTTACGGGAGTTTTCACTGGACCGTACCCTCTGGGAATTGACCCGGTGAGTATTGAAGGACTAGTCATCATGAATGACATGATTTATCCTATAAAACCTCATTTACAAGATGGGCCTGATTGCTTCTCATCATTGTGATGTTGTTATAGAGCAAATGTCCGACTTAGAATCACAATAAACACATCTCCAGGATATGTGCACTTAAAGTTTCACATGCACTCATACACAAGCACGTTATTCTGTCTCTACAGCTGCACCCTTTTCTACTGACAATAATTCCCTAAGATCAGGATTTGAGCAAATGCTAATTATTTATTAATTAACAATCAGTAAGAACAATAATGACAAAGGAACAACCATTAATGTGGAATTGCCATATCTGGTGCTGATACAGTAAATAAGATCAGTATTAGTAAACACTTAGTTATTGGCTTGATTATTGGTAATATATATATACTGTATATATACTTCTGTGGAAACAATGAATTGTGTTGAATCCCTGGACTCAAAATCACATTTTATAGAATATAAAAATACAATCTGTCATCTTTCTGTGCACAGATCTGGAACTTGGCATCCAACCGGCTTACATTTCTGAACTCGTATAAGATGAAGATGTCAGTAATACTGGGCATCATACACATGAGCTTTGGGGTCATCCTCAGCACTTATAATCACTTGTAAGTAACTTTTTTTTTTTACATTGAATGCACTTATGTTTGTTTGATTATAGTGTTTTTAACAGCCTGTCTTATTTTTGTCATCAAAAACAGGCACTTTAAGAAGAAGTACAACCTCTACTTGGTATTTCTCCCTGAGCTCCTCTTCCTGCTGTGTCTGTTTGGCTACCTGGCGTTCATGATAATCTACAAGTGGCTGGTGTTCACTGCTAAGGACTCCCGACTCGCTCCAAGCATCCTCATCCACTTCATAAACATGTTCCTCATGCAGGGGGACGGAATGCAGCCCCTCTACCCAGGACAGGTGAGAAACTAATATAAAGCACCATTTCTACAACAGTGTAAATCATGTCCTTGCTCTGAGTAAAGTGATAAAGTCTACTGTTGTTTAAAACACACATTAAACGAGAGCTTGCTCTGTATTTATTTAGAATGAACAATATTTAGTTATCTAACAAATGTATTGTAATTAAAGCTATGGTTTTTTCACTACGTTATTTGAATATGCTTTCAGTAAAAACTATACAAAGTAAATTAATGAATCTGAATGTGTTTTTAAATAATATTAAAAAAATATGGAGATGTCACCGAGACGGATCATAACAATATGTTGTTTGCTTCTTCTAGACCGGCCTGCAGGTGTTTCTGGTGGTCATTGCTGTTCTCTCCGTGCCTGTCTTACTCCTGGGGAAACCTGTCTACCTTTACTGGCTTCACAACGGCAGCAACCGCATAGGGATGTACAGGGTGAGAGTTCGAAGTGCATGTCTGTGTGTGATCGTTTGCATACTGTGTGAAATACTATTCCAAATATTTGATCTCTGAATGTGAAATCTAAAGGTTTGAGTAACTTCTCTGCGTGTTCTCAGGGATATGAGCGTGTACGGCGTAACAGTGAAGAGGAGCTCTACCTGATGAGGGCTCATGACATGGAGGAGGGCAGCGGCCACAGTGATCTCTCCACCAGTGGAAAGCGCCCGACAGAGGAGGTCAGCTTAATCACACAACTAGATCGTTACCTGTTCATCTTAAACGTGCTAATGAGCAACCATTGATTTTTGTCCTTAGTTCCTTCATTGACTTTGTTTTGTTTTTGTCATAGTTTGACTTTGGAGATGAGTTCCTTCATCAGGCCATTCACACTATAGAGTATTGCCTGGGTTGCGTCTCCAACACAGCCTCCTACCTCAGGCTCTGGGCTCTGAGCCTGGCACATGCCCGTGAGTATGATAGTTTACAGTACACTCAGTTAGTCGATCCCTTTTTCAAACCTGTGAAAACACACACCCAACACAGGGAGTGTACACAATTAAATATAACCCAAGAGTATCATTATTTGTCTAGGTTTTGCGAGATGATAACCACATTGTGTTTGTTCCCTTTTTAACTGAGGAATATGAGCCCATTCTGTACATATGACTACCAATTATAATTAACCTGTGATCAAAGTGAACCAATCTGATTAAATGATCTGCAGAACTTGAAAATGACGATTTTGGCATCATTATGGACATAAGTAGAAGTCTACATCGGAGTAAACAAATGCAGAACCACACAGACCTGAGATCAGCCTGAATGTGCTTTGTATCAATTTGCTGTAACTTTGATTGTGCACGTTCTCTTTTCTTTGCTTTCACAGAGCTATCAGAGGTGCTGTGGGCCATGGTAATGCGAGTTGGACTACGAATGGACACAACTCTCGGGGTTTTATTCCTAGTGCCTGTGTTTTGCCTGTTTGCCGTTCTTACTGTGTCCATCCTCCTGGTAATGGAGGGTCTGTCTGCATTCCTTCATGCTCTCCGGTTGCACTGGTAAGATAACAATAACCACTTATGTCAATAAAAGGGCCTTGAATTATCTCTGTGTTTTATATTCACAGTGGGTGCTTGTTTCTTCCTCAGGGTGGAGTTCCAAAATAAATTCTACAGCGGGACTGGAGTCAAGCTTTGCCCCTTTGCCTTCTCTCTCCTGCCATCCAGCTTTGAACATGACGGCTTACTGTGAAGGGAATGTGGTAATGGTTAGGTGGTTAAAGGAGCCAAAAACAGCTGCTTTTAAAGATATGTTCTAAAGAAGTCATGAGAGGATTTTGAATGTTCTTGTCATCTTTGAAACAATAATTGCAAGTGTACTGTATGTAAGACAGGGTGTTTTGTACCACCAGCATCAGTTTGCTTCACTTGAGGTTGAAATGTGAGGCTTAGATTTAAACGTAACTTGTATACGTAAAACCATTTTTCTACTGAGGCATCCTGGTTACAGTTGATGACACTTGCACATTGAAAAATATGTGAAAAAAGATTGAGTGATTTTAGTATGAGATAACTTAACAGGAATGAACACATGGGGTTTGCTATATAAACAGGATAAACGTAAAAAAATAACATAAACTTTACCTTTTTAAGAAAATAACATTATCCTCCATTTCTCCTCTGTTCCTAGGTTAATCAATTTTGGAATATTGTTTATATGAATACTTTTCAGTTTTGGCAGTTTTTGTTGCACTGATTGCCTTACAGAATTACAACCAAGCCACAGCATACTGTATCATTCTTCAGTTTCTCTTGTGTTCTTACTTTATGTTAACAAAACGCTGCGAAGGATCTGATTGAAAAGTGCCTGAGAAGGTGTGTGATGCTAAGATGTATATACTTTATAGAAATATTTTTTAATTTATTATTTTTTTAAAAGATGTGTTCAAAAACATTAAATTCATGTTAATGGGGATTTGAGTCGGCCACATACTGTACAGATTAACATTACGAGCAGTTTTTGACCCAGCTCTTACTTTGAAAGACCCTATTGCCATCCAAATCAATTGCCCGGCTGTATTAAATCTTTCTTGGATAACGTTGATTTATGTACTAATATTAGGCACGAGAAGTTTTTTGCTAATTTGCAAAAGTTGTTAGAATGGTTTGGGATAGATTTATTTTTGCTAAATTAACATTGAGATTAATGAAAATTCACTGGCAAAACACTTGCATACAACATATTTCTGAAAGTCATAACCATGTGTGTGAACTTTCAACAGTGGATCAATATAGTTTATAATCTTGGCACAAGTGGCGGTTGCTTTTTTATTGTGGCAAATGAGGTTTGTTTACCATCTGTTTGCCTGTAGGATTGTTTTAGGGGTTGGTTGAAGGGGTAACATGTCTTCTAATTCAGGCCTAATCTTGCCATTTTGTTTTATATTCAGAATCAAAATGCATTGACAAACACTCCATGTTCATGTTCTTTGAGAAAATCATCCTCATGTCAATAATAAATTGTGTTTTTTAAAGTTGTTCTTTCCATCAAAGACCATAACTGATTTGTATTGGCATCTACCCTTCCAAGTGTTTTATTTAGTGTATACTTCAGATCCTGATTAATAACAAAAGTGTGTAACTGTCATTTAGCTATTAGCTTACATCTGGGTCACACAATGTCTCTTATTGATCATAATGTCCCATCCGACCGTTAGTTGTAAGCTCGAGACGTTTGGTGGTTACTATGGTAACGCCAAACTAAATACGCTGCTTGGTTACCGCAAGCTTACGAGGATGAAGTTTCCAAGGACATTTAACAAAAAAAAGTAGTTACGAATCAATAACTTCTTCAAATGTTAACTAGGTGAACAATATGGTAAAATACGACGATTTACGGGTGGAGTGGATCCGGCAGTGCGTGACTGCTGGCTTCGTTTTGCCCGAAAATCCCAACCCTTTCGACGAGCTACTCGGTCAGGGAGATGGAGAAGAAGAAGAAGACATTCTCCGCTTTTTGGACTTTGTCTCCGATGAAAACTCGCCATCGTGTCTTCTGTTTTTCAAAACTGTAAGAGAGGAAGAAATTGAAGTTAACATTCCACTCGGTAAGTTTGCAAAAGTTTGTGACTGTCATGTAGCTATTAGCTTACATCCGGGTCACAGGTTGTTGATCATCACAGGTGGGAGAAGTAGCCTACTCAGATCTTGTACTTAGGTAAAAGTCAATTTACCTGAGAGAAGGAATACTCGTGTTAGAAGTAAAAGTACTGCATTCAAAATATGACTCAAGTGAAAGTGCATTAAAATAAAAATGTGGTAGGCCTACAAAAAATTAAAGTGCATAGGCTATTATGCAAATTGGCCCATTTCAGAATCATGGTATGTCTTCATTATAATTATTGATGCATTAATGTTAAAAAGATTAACTAGATGGAACTAATTTGTATTATTTTTATTTACTGCAGGGTGGTTTGTGAATGTAACTGCAGTATATCTCCAAATACTAAATATAATACCTTACAAAAGTGGCAAAACCTGTGTTTCACTGAAAGGAACCTGGTTATACTGTAAGTTGGTAAAAGGAGCAAGAAGAAGCCACCTATTGGTATCAGTTGTTATTACCTGTATGGAAAACCATACTTCATGCCATGCTTCAATCATCCTCATGTCATCGAGTTGTGTTTTTTAAAGCTGTTCTATCCATCAAAGACTATGACTGCATGATTTGTAGCCTCTAGCCTACCAAGTTGCAAGTGTTTTATTTATATATACTTCAGATCCTGATTAATACATTTGGTGAAAAAGGATGTTTCCCTTCTCTTTTTTCCCTTGTCTTGAGGGAGGTTTTTAGTCCTTTATTTTTAAATGTGTTGTACATGGTCACCTATTCTGCAATTACACCCTTGATAACCACAGAAAGGAAGACAGATGATGCTTCAGATGCTGATTGCTCTCCAAGTGGAGCAGAGATACCCTCAGACTCAGAAGAGATATGTGAAGTAAGTCCCATACATGTGAGATCAAACTTGAATTGTTTTCCTCTTGTGGTAATTGCTTTCCAATTGTGTATGAGTTTGACATTTCTTGTTTTGTGTTTCTAGGGGCTTGAGCTCCAAGTTGTTCGTCACATTGAGCTTCATATGTCCGTAAATGATTTCCCAAAGCAATTTGTGAAATCTACTGTGTTCTACTTTATCAGGAACACAAAAGGTGAGAAGACACATCAATATCATTCTCTCTCTGTTGCACATGCAAATGATAAACCAAGATGTTGTTATGTGTGTTTTTAATAGACACCATTGTTCAGCCAATGAACAAGAAGGAGACCCCTTTTGTGATGGGCAGGCTATTTACCATTGGTCGTCATAGTGGAGATCCCCTTGTTTCCCTGCATCAAAGACTTGTCAATGTAAGTACGAAAAAAACGACAAACAACCAGCAGCAACCATTAACAGTGGGAAAAATGGTTACCATCAACATAATATTAATAAAACTTCTTATTTGATACATTTGACATGTCTCTTTTCAGATGTATATACCTTTAATGACTGCCGAGCGGATGAGGGAGACTGGTGCCGGTTATGAGAGCGGGGAAGTTGGCGGTGGAAAGGGAGAAGAGGGGAGTCCAGCGAAGCCGAGTGGGCAATTCACGATTCGTGATGAGTTGCTTCACAGGACGTACAAGTTTTTGGGCCAACTTGAGGCAACTATCCAACAAACTTATATTGAAGGTTTGATTTATTTAATATAACATGGGCTCATTGTTTTTTATTTCACAATCTATCAGAAATTGACTTTTAGAAAAACAAGTAAAGATGGTATTGAACTCCAAAGAGTTAAAACAATTCCATGGTATTCCCCAAATTCTCACATTCCCAAAATATTCTTTGCTTTCCCTGCTGTTAAATGACTTTGTTTACTATAAACTATTGGGAAGAAGTTCTGGTTTGGTTTGTAAATGGAGTTTTCAATGCATTAGGGTTGATTTCACAGTTCAATTTTAAGATCCTTACCTTTGTCGCAGATGAGATTGTGCTGCACATACCTGAGCTAGACCTGGAGCCAACGGTAGACGTACTGCTGTCTGACCCAGAGATGGTGGAGAAGTTGGAGCAGTGTTTGATGAACTGGCAGACTAAGATTACTGTTGTTGTGGAGGAACAACAAAACAAAAAGCCGCAGGTTTGTGAATCTTTGTGAAACAGCCACAACACAAACACATACACTGTGATTTCCAATTGACAAATGTGAACATCAGTTTTCCTTTTCCTCCAGGCTCCTGGCCCTTTGGCCGAGATAGCTCTTTGGCAGGGGCGTGCATCCGTCCTGAACGTTCTGAGTGAGCAACTCAATCAGCCCGTAGTGAAGAAGATTCTGGAAGTGATGACCAAAGCAGATTCAAGCATTGTTCAGACCCTGGAAGGAGTGGTCGCTGCACTCACCAAATACCGCGTGGAGGCAGACGACAATTTTTGCTTCCTCACCACGCTGAAAAGAAACTTCTTGGTGAGCTGCACTTTTTATAGGAATACCGCTAAATATTTTTAAGATAGAAATATTATTTGTCTTTTAAGAAAGGACAGTGGAACTGGTGGTAGCACAGAATTTTCCTCCTGCCCTCACCGTCACTTCTATCAACCTTACCGTTGTCTGTTGTAGAATCTAGCTACTGCATCACATTTGAGTGGGATCCTTGAGACCATCCCTGATTTGATGGGCAGTCTGCAAGTAGTGTGGATGATCTCTTGCCACTACAACACAAATGAGCGCATGGTCCCTCTCATGGAGCATACTGCCTGGCGGCTGTGTGAACGTGTGCGTCCAATAATCGGAGTCAGCACTCTATTCAAGTATGTGTGAAAACATTTAAACTTATAGAGAGAGTTGAATGAATCCTATTTTATTATGTCAATATTTGTCAGTACTTTATTTAGATAAGCTGTTTTGAGGTTTCGTTATAACTTAACAATGAGCTGTGCTTGGACAGAAATAAAAGGGAAGTGGCCAAATCCAAGGTGCGTGATGCTAAACAGGTCCTCGACCTGTGGAAATCCTCCTACTTTGAGGTGCGTGCTGAAATTGAAGAATCAGGCAGGAATCAACGCTGGGAATTTGACCGCAAGAAACTGTTTGAGATGACCGACTACATTGCCTCCATCTGTCAGGACCTGCTGAATGTTTTGCAGGTCTGTGTGTACACATACTTCACGGATTTTCAGACTGTGTTAAAAAAAAACATCTCAGGTTTTTGAAAGAGTTTTTTCTTTATTTGTGTTGTGCAGATTTTGGAAGAGTTCTATAACATCTTTGGTCCAGAGCTAAAAGGTGTGACCAGTGACCCAAAACGCATTGATGATGTGCTATGCAGAGTGGATGGGCTGATTGTGCCTATTGAAGAATTCAGTTGCGATATTTTCAAAATCCATATGATGAGCGGCTGGAAAACGATCATGCAAGACTTTAACAAGACAGTTCAGGTGAGTTTGGGACATCTGGAATTCAGAAGCTATACAACATGAAAGTGAATTAAGCATTGTCGTATCAGTGTGTTTTTAAGTTTGCGCCAAATAAAATAACATTTTCTTTTTGCTGTACCTTAGTTATCAAGCTGATTAACTTCTCACATGCGTCTGTTCAGGCTATTGAGCTGGTGGCCGTCGACCTTATTGATCAGTCGTTTAAGACACAGCGCTCTTCGGCCGCTGCCTTTGACATGCTCTTGAAATTCAAACACATCGTCTCCAGAGAGGCTGTCAACAACCATTTGATGCGAAAGTCTAACGACATCCTGGCTCAGTATTGCAAAGAGGTAATGTACTTTGAAAACAAGAGAAATTGATATTTCACAGTTACATTTGAATTTCTATCACATTATGTGGCTGGGTGACATGCTGTTTGATACTCATGGTACCTGTCACTGTAAATAGAGTTTGTAAACTGTACCCTGTACATTAGGTTGTATGTCATCCTTATTGTTGTTCTGTTGTTTTTATGTTACATGTGTAACTAATGTCCTGCAGGTCACCCTTGAAAAAGAGATTTTTTGATCTCAAGGGGCTTTCACCTGGTTAAATAAAGGCTACAAACATACAATGTGATGGTATCCGATCAATACAATGCTTCTGTTGAGCGACAGTGAGTTCCTGCAGGTTTTGCAATGTGGTGCAATGTTAATGTTACACGCTATTGCTATTTCAATCAGGAGAGACGGTTTTGATGTAAGAATACATATTTATTGCCAGGAATACACAAATGAATGTAGTGGAGTTTTGGCGATTAGACCCCGTTGTGCGGGAGTATCATTCAGGAGGGGAGAACCGATCCGATGAAACCCCCGAGGTCTAGACACTGGTGGTGGTGAATGGATAGTTGGGGTCGGTCTGAAGGGGAGTGGCTTAGCTTGACCCTGGATTCAGAGGGACAGGAGGTGATTGGGTTCAGTCTGAAGGGGAGGGGCTTAGCTTGACCCTGGTGGTGATGAATGGATAGTTGGGT
>NW_011349839.1:76759-77792 GCF_000735185.1 Notothenia coriiceps
ATGGATAGTTGGGGTCGGTCTGAAGGGGAGTGGCTTAGCTTGACCCTGGATTCAGAGGGACAGGAGGTGAAAAGGGGTGGACGAGGGTTGCGTAGAGTCACCTGAAATGACAGCTGTCAGAGGGGGAGAGCAGATTTTAAAGGCTTAGCGGAACGCTATGATAGGCTTGTGAGAATAGAGCGAAGCAATTGGTTAGCTGGGGAGTGACGCCCCCGATCACTTATCGAGGGGAGAGAGAGTAGTAACATAGGAATAGAAAGACTGTCTTCCTGGTTGAACTTGCGCTGAGCTTCATTTCAAGTTATAAATTACCTGTGACTTTCATTCTATTTATCTTTGACAAATCAAATGTATTAATCCAAATTAAACCTACAGGCAATACATGCAAACAGCCTCAACATTTGACGTGTTGTAAAAAAATATACAACTAAACAATATTTCAAGTGGGATCATTGTCTGCCACAAGCTCTTTTGTACAATGTATCTTTTGTTGTAGGTGGACAGCATAAATGACATGTTTGAGGCAGAGAAAGACAAACCACCAACCCTTCTTAGGAATGAGCCCCCAGTGGCGAGGGCCATCCGATGGGCTCAGTCTCTGGTTTATCCCATCAAACAAACCCTCCTTCCCTTCCTCAAAGAGCCCCAGATGCTGGAGTGTGAAAATATCAAAGTGGTGAGTTGTACGGCTGTATAGTTCTGTGTATATCATATATTTTTGTAGGCACCTAAATTCTATTTGAAGCCTTCATGTGACTGTTGCTGTATTCTGCTTAGGCCAAAGACAAGTATGCGGAAATGGCAGTGAAGATCCGAGACTATAAAGTGAAGAAGTTTGAGCAATGGACTGCCGAGACACAACGTAACCTGCCAATGCTAATGAATAACACCCTGTTGGTCGTGAGTGCCGATGAAAACCAAGTCGAGGCAAAGCTGGTATGTTTCTCTTAGGGCTGTGCAAATAATCGTATTTTAATATCGATTACGATTTTCGCTTGCAACGATTACGAAAACAACGTAATCGAAATAAAAC
>NW_011349839.1:77822-84263 GCF_000735185.1 Notothenia coriiceps
TAATATTGTTTCACAACCCTCTTGACATTCACATCATACTAGGTTGAGATATGAAGAGTTATCAACACAGCTTCACAAAATGTCCTTTTTTGCATCTAGTCAGATTTAGCTGAACATTCCACATCACCTCACATGCTTTACTCCCTGTAGCTGATACAGGGTTTGTTCCCTTTTGTTTCTTTTTTTAAATAACGGTAAAACAACATTTCATTTATGTAGACTAGCGTAGGTGAAGTACAAACCAATTTCCTGAGCGCGTACGGAGTCCAAGCAAACCCAGATCCCCTCTGAGCGACAGCTCGAGCATGCCTGATTCCAGGAGGGACAATGAGCTGTGGAGCCAGCCACCCCGACGTCCAAGTTAAAAAAAGGTGAGGCAACAAATCAACTTCAAGAAAAGGATTGAATCAAATGATATGTAACGGCTGTTGTTGTTCTTTCTAAATAGCATGCAATCTCCCATTTAACCCTAATGTTAAGCCTGTGGTTACTTGGGATGGTCATCAGCTCACGTGTCCAACAGAAATACTTCCCTGTGCATGTGAACGGGCAGCAGTGTTCACTGGCCCTCTGTCTTATGACTTAACGTAGCCATTTTGTTTTTAAAGGAACTTCCAGGGTTCTTACGGTCATTAAAAACCTGGAAAAGTCATGGAAATTCAAAATGCTAATTCCAGGCCCTGGAAAAGTTATGGAAAACAACATTTTTCCCAAAGTTTTGGAAAAGTCATGGAAATGTAACTAAAGTTGCATCAAATATAATTTATATTTTATCTAATTGCTGAAATAGTAATACTATAATGATAATAAATACTGTATGGTATAGTAATGAAACGTAAAATGGCATTTAACTGTTGAGGTATTTTGCTGGTGAGAGATTTTAGTGACTTTAGCGTGTAGAAGCTAGTAAGCGTACTATTTGATTTGTTTTAGACAGGCACAACATGTTTCATATGCAGACCTTATTTTCCTGTTCCATGTTAAAATAAACAATTTTCAGTGGTACTGCTGAGAAAGAGTAATGTTTTTGGTCATGGAAAATTAGGTAAAGGTCATGGAAAATTAGGTAAAGGTCATGGAAAAGTTATTGAAAATCATTGGTGAAAAAGTGTATGAACCCTGTACATCTCTGTTTTCTTGACTGTTTACAAAAGCAACTCTCTGAGAATCTACAACAAAGCCCTGACTCTTTTGATGAGCTGAAGTCTGTCCTTGGCACCATATCAGACATCAGGGACATGTCTGTAGATGTTGAGTTGAGATACATTGATATCCAGGAGAGCTACAGAACACTGGCCATTTACAAAGTGCAGGTACTGTGTGTTTCATTTGTAAATTATTGTCCATTGAAAGTTGATATTGTTTCCCTGGTTGAACATCTTCTGTTCTGTTTTTTGTAGGTTGGGAAAGATGAACTGGAGCTGGTGGGAAAAATTGACCAAATATGGAAAGAGCTGTCTGACGAATCTAAACAGGTGGATCGAAGTCTGACAGATGTCAAGACATCATTTGTTCAGGTAAGACATCAAACTCCCACATTCAGCTTTAACACAACATTCAAAGCATTGTTTTATTTGTATTGGTATTTTGAAATGTATTTTAAATTATCCTACTATTCTCCCTTCCCTTACACTCAAAGACTACAAAGGACAAGATTGGAGAGTTCACGCAGGAGTTGTCTATCTTTGCTGAGAGCTTTAACATGCATGGTCCTGGAGCTGTGGGAGATGATTTGGAGAAAGGTACCTGTGCACGAGATCCCTGCCTTTAGTTTTTGTATTCAAAGCAATAATATATGGTGAGGTGCAGCCCTGCCTTAGGAGATCTGGAGGCGTGTGGCGCAGTGGCATAGTGCGTTGGTGTTCGGATCAGGGGAGCACAGGTTCAAACCCCACTGCAGTCAGCATGTCGTTGTGTCCCTGAGACACTTCACCCCAAATTGCTCCTGTGGGGATTGCCCACAGTATTGAGTATGTAAGTCGCTTTGGATAAAAGCAAGTAACATGTAATGTAAAAAAAATGTAATCTGGGCTTTAAACAGTTTGGTCTTTAATTACGTCTCTAAATCAACTTTTAAATAACTGCTTTTCAGTCATTTCATTCATGTATTTTTTTCTCTTTGTTTTCACTAAACCAGGGTGTCCGCGGGGTTTTAAAAAGTATTAAAAGGTATTAAACGGCATTTTCCAAGATATTACATTTTGTAGCTTATTTTCAATAAGTATATAAATTGTCCAAAGTGGTTGTATTCTACAGTCTGCCTGAATGTAATCATTGCGTAGGTGTGTAGTGTGATTCTGTGTCGTTTATTTATGGCATCCTGTTGGACGTCATCTGAACAGGACATGGCACGCTCACTGCTTGATAGCGCACGAAGGTCCGTTTACGCCGGTTGTTAAACAACATCGTTATGGGGAAATGCAAGTTTGTGTCCAAATGGTTGGAAGATAAGGAGGGAGGACAATCAATACTGTATATAGTAAATGTGAGGTAAAGTGTGTCGCCAATGTAACCGGTTAAAACTCCAAGTGGCGATGAGGTCTTAAAATGTATGGAAAGGGTCTTAAAAAAGGTCTTAAAAGGTATTACATTTGACTTCAGGATTCCTGCATATACCCTGTGTGTAGTATGCCGTTACATTTCCAAATGTAGTTGAGGAAACAGTCTCTCTTTTTTGTTTTTCTCAGGACTGACCGTAATGGGAACCTATGAAAAAGACCTGGCTAAGATAGTGGCTGGACGACAGGAGCTAGCTAATGCTGAAAAGCTGTTGGACCTGCCAGTCACTGTGTACCCAGATGTCATCAGCATGCAGAGAGACATGGAGGGCCTGAGACAGATATATGGGGTCTATAAAGCTCAACAGGTAGGACGGGGTTTCAAATTGGGACACTCTACGTATCGTTCTGTTAGGAGTCTTTCAAGTGTTCATCCTTTAATCTTTTAGGACGCAAAGGCGGAGTGGTCGCAGATGTTGTGGATCGATTTAAACATCCAGACGCTACAGGAGGGTGTTGAGGGATTTATCAAAAGCTTGAGGCAGCTGTCTAAAGATGTGCGGGCGTTACCTGTGGCCTTCTTCCTGGAGGGACGCATGAAGGAGTTTAGAGAGTCCCTGCCTCTTCTCCTGGACTTGAAGAATGAGGCTCTAAGAGACAGGTTAGTCTGAAGATCGACACCAAAACCTTGAATAAATGTGACAACCAAAACATCAAGGGAGTAAAGAGTTAAGTATTGATAATGTACATACTTCGCTGATAACAAGTCTTATATTTTTGGCCACAGACACTGGAAGGAACTGATGGAAAGGACAGGCACCAGCTTTGAGATGAACGACAGCTTCACTCTTGAGAACATGTTTGCTATGGAGTTGCACAAACACGCAAATGTCATAGGTGATATTGTCACCTCTGCTGTAAAAGAGCTCAGTATTGAGAAGGTAAGCTTCCATTCTTATCTCAAATGCGACGTATTGAAAAGTCGCATCACTTTATCAGAGAAGCAGTGGCAAGCCGTCAGGGCCCTCTAGGGCCTCTCTGAGGGCCTAAGATATTCTACAAAATAATATTTTAAAAGGTTGTTTTTTAAAAATATTTTTTATTAGTTTTATAAAATAACTTGATTTAATTGTATTTAAAATAACATTACCAAAGAAATAAATCCTTCGAATCTGCCTATTAAGTTTCTGTTGGAATGTGAAGGGATAAATGAAAGAAGCTCGTCTCTGCAAGTTACTGTGAAGACAAGGGCTGATTGGTGGTCCTGCTGTAAATTCACAGAGGGCGCGGGCCCTCTGTGAATAAATAGCAATAAATGTGAACTATAGCGGTATAGTAACTGAACGAGAGAGTAATATAAAATGACAGTGCAATTGACCAATCATATCTTCCCTCTAAATGGGTGGGCTTTATTTTCGCGGACTTTATGACAAGTTCCGCCAGCTGGGAATTGTATGCATGTGTTATAACAACGGGTCAAGATTTCCAACTTCCTGTCAACAGCTTAAACTCTCCTTCTGTCATGGACAGCCTGAGTGAGGCTCGGGGGGGGGAGGGTCACGGCTCGCCACTGCAGAGAAGTCACGAAAGTTGTATAAAACTCTATTCCTGTGTGTCTTGGTGCTTCCAGGGAGTGAAGGAGGTGGTCATGACCTGGGAGAACATGAAGTTCAGCGTGATACCCTATTTCAAAGGCACGCAGGAACGTGGTTCTGTTCTGGGTGCAGTGGAAGAGATCATGCTGAATGTGGACAACGATGCCATGAACTTACAGAGCATGGCGGGCAGCCGATTTGTTGGACCTTTCCTTGGCACCATACAACAATGGGAAAAAGATCTATCCCTTATCAGTGAGACCATAGAGGTCAGTGAAAGTTGCCAAATCTCCCATCAAACTTGAACGAATCCGTAAAATCCTTTCTGAAAATATATTTCTTGCACAGGTTTGGATGATGGTGCAACGAAAATGGATGTACCTGGAGAGCATATTCGTTGGTGGAGACATAAGCACGCAGTTACCAGAGGAAGCAAAGAAATTTGACAACATCGACAAAAAGTTTAAAGAAGTAAGAGTTGCAAAATAATGCATAATATTTTTTTATGGAAACAAAAGACTGTTAGGGAATAATTTGCTTAGGTATTCAACTTTCAACACAGTTCATAATTTTCTCTCTTTACCGTCTCTTTTCCCATGGCATGGTTCTACGGCCTTGGGTATAGCTGCTATCTCTCTTAAGGAGGAGTAGCTTGGGCGCATTGTTGTTGCCAGTCTATGACAGAGCACAAGCCGCCATGAGGCGCACATTATTTTGTATGGACGAGAGCTCTAGTTAGATTCACTGATGAAGAATGTTGATTTTTACACTCTGAACTAGTTAAAACCTTGAGCTACAGAAAGAGTTCTTCAGAATTGGTTTGGCAACCACTGTGTCAACTCGTGACATACCACCTGTCTTGTCAAGTCTCCGGCCATAACTGCAAATAAACCGTCAGTGTTTGCCATCAAAGCTCCAGCTCTCCTCGTGCCTCTCTGAGTCCTGTTTCCAATTGCTTCAGAAGTTTCCCCCACAAAGACTATAACTGGAAATCTCAAATATAATATCCATCCTATTAATTCTCTTTGTAGATAATGAGTGACACAGTGAAGGGTCCAAACATTAAGCGCTGCTGCCTGGTTCCCAACCGGCTGACGTACCTACAAACCCTCAGTGACGATCTAGAGAGGTGCCAGAAGAGTCTAAATGACTACCTGGACTCCAAGAGGAATGCTTTTCCTCGCTTCTTCTTCATCTCGGATGATGAACTACTCAGCATTCTGGGAAGTAGTGACCCTTCCTGTGTCCAGGAGCACATTATAAAGGTATGACACCACTACAGACAAAGCAGTGAGGGATTAAAACAGAACCGACAATCACTGTTTGTGCAACATTTCCTCAATGTTTTTATTTTCTATATTCCACAAGATGTATGACAACATAGCATCTCTGAGATTTGATGCGGAAGGCGATGGGGAGACAGTCGCCGCAGCCATGGTGTCTGCAGAGGGTGAGCTGATGGAGCTGAGAAAAGCTGTCCCGGTGGACGGGAGTGTGGAGGAGTGGATGACAGGAATTCTTCTGGAGATGAGGAGGACCAATAGACTCATCACCAAGGAGGCAATCTTCCGCTACTGTGCGGACATGAGCAGGTGTGTGTAGATACTACAATCGTGTGGGCAACGTTGCCAGGGTCTGAATGTGTGAAAGAGTACACCAGGGCTATTCAATTAGTTTGGAATGGGGCCGGTTGATGAAAATTATCCAAAGCAAGGGGCTGGGAAAAAGATGGCTTGAAATATGAGCAATCCTATTAACACCTCTGAGGCCCCACGGACCCGGTTCCGGGGCCGAAATCGCGTAATTTGCAGGAAACAACGTCTAAGGAACCTTAATATTTAATAAACTATGAATATTTTATATCCATACAACGGGAAAAAACTAATTTAACTGATCTTTTTCATTTTTTTTCAAAAAAAACACACAATGCTAACTGTGAGCCTCTGAATTAGCCCAGAGCGAAAGATGCTAACCTATTACTGCACCAAAAATCACTCCTAGCTCCCTTATTACTTATCCTAGCTGCACGTCCAACACATCGTTTATGATAGTAAAGACATAGATTATAACGGTGCCCACCTCAACACTGAAAGATACAAACTCGCGACGTTATCAACAAAAACGTACATCAAAACAAGTGGCGCTAGGTAGCCCACAACGCTAACATGGTTTACCTTCGTCTTTGTCTGGTCTAAACTGGTCTTCAATGGCATTAAAACGATAACAACGATGATGTAGTTAATCCATAGGTTAATATCCAATGTGGCTGTGTCCCCTTTGAAATGTTCTGATAATCTATAAGCAATAAAACTGCAATTACGTTAAAAGAGTAGAGCAGGCCATTCCTA
>NW_011349840.1:0-2071 GCF_000735185.1 Notothenia coriiceps
ATAAATAAATAAAGTGTAGCAGCAGCTTGAGTTTCCCTTTTTCTTTGTTAACCGTTTCACATCATGACTTAACAGTTTCAGCCGATTATAGAACAATATCAGTCTTTACACATCATAACAATTGAACAGTTTTAAAGTTTCTCTTCCTTTCCCTCTTATATTGCAGTCCCTCACTCACTTTGTTCTTTTCAGTGCAAGAATTGAGCTCGAGCTTGTCCTGCCAGGAGTTTAAATCTGGGCTGAAATGGTGTCAGGGCCATTCTCATACACACATGCAGGTGCTCATTGGTTAGCCTGACCTGGAACGATAATAATTTTTCGTGACCTCAGTTTGGTCAAACACTTTGTGTTTTGTCTCATAGTGGCGTTTTGGCACTTTTAATGAGCACCACAGTCTCTGAACAAATGAGACATACTGGTTCTGTGCTCCCAGTGGGCAGGATGAACATGAAAGAGTCCACTCAGGGTTAAAAGCTCTGTTCTCACTGTCCTCTTTCCTCTTCTTGGAGAGTGCCATGTACAATTATTTGTCTCTCCCTGTCTGCCGCTAACACGCCTGTTCACTCTCCTCTCCGCTTCTCTCTGCCGCACTCTCGTCTCTTCTTCTGTGTTTCTCTCCCTGTATCGCTCACTCGTCTCTTTCGCCCCCTATCAGCGGCGGTTAAAATAGAATCGCCCCGTCAAAATTGAAATCCCCTATTAATGTATTGATTATAGGTCCGGGTCCGTATAGGTCGGCGTCTGGGTCCGGATCCGGACCGCGGTCCGCCTGTTGCCGACCCCTGGTGTAGGATGAGGGTCAGGAGGCGAGGCTTCCTTTTATACGGTGAGATGCACGCGCATTCAGGTAGGCCCACCTGGGGCCGGCTACGCCTATAGAAGTCTCAGTAGGTGAATGCTTGCATGATAAGGTAGTACCCATAGAGTTCAGAAGAGGGCTCCGCCTGTGCTTATATAACAAGGGTTACCATATGTATCCCTTTGTTATTGTTGTAATTACCCCTCTACTGCCTGATTTCATTGCCAACCTAAGACCATTTTTGTTTGAATGTTTACACCAACATCAGAGAATCTCGAGAAACTACAGGGCAAACTTTAAGAGGTTGTTCACATGCATGGTTGGTAACTAAGTGCCAGTGTGTTTTCAGTTTACTTTGATACGGTTGCTTAGGAGAAGCACAGCACAGGCAGACGCCTCATTTGTTCCCAGGCCTATAACAGAGCTCACATGGACAGCGGACAGCATGTTCTCACAGACACAAAGTAAGCATGTGTGTAAATGACGTACCTCTTTAGCAAGTCTTTCAAATATGTGCCAAGATCAATTTCCATCAAAGGTCCGTGGGGAATAGTATCCCACCATCTCCTGGAGATGAGTCAAGTGTATTTTGGAGAGAAAACCACCAAGCAGCAAATGTTTTATGCACAACAGTAGACATCACACGATCAAGTTCGCAGAAAGGTTGTCAAGGTCTTTTCACCCCGAGTGCAACACAAAGACAACGTTTTTCTGTTGATGTTGCAACATCGAAAGCATTTAATTAAAGGTTTTAAACTTCACAACGCTTTGAGTACCATTCTGGCATTGGACCTCCTTTTTCTTTGGTCCAACACAAAAAACAAGTTCATTCTTTAGCTGATTGAAACCATTTTTTTTTTAGACAAGTGCCTAATACCTTCAAATGTACAGACCTTGTTTTTTTAAATAGTTTTTAGCTATCTTCTTTGCTCAAGAGTTTTATATATTCACCAGTGAGTAATTACCTTTGGTTTAGTTTAGTTTAGATAACTGGATTGTCATCTCCTTTTAAACTGCATGGTCATATTACTCTGTATATTAATACCTTAACATTAGGGTTGTGCAATTAATCGTATTCTAATCGCGATTACGATTATGGCTTGCGACAATTATGAAAACAGCATAATTGACAAAATACGATTATTTTGCTGGGTGCGCTTTCACCCCTCCCTAAAAGCCCACTCGGCCACGTGGGAGTGACATGTGGCCGAGTTGTGAGTGTTCAGCGCGAGCGAAGATGTCCAGAACAAGAGTAGCAACTCGTTAAAAAGA
>NW_011349841.1:0-1263 GCF_000735185.1 Notothenia coriiceps
TGACACGTTAGGCTCGTGTTGTGTTCAAGGACCCTGAACTTGGCCAGGAAAAACAAGCTTGTTTAATTATTTTGCGGTCTAGATTTCTTGAATTTTTTTCTTTTTTGCGTGTGTTTATAAATTACCTCGAGGGCCGTACCAAATGGTCTCGCGGGCCGTATACGGCCCGGAGGCCGGAGGTTCCCCACCCCTGGTCTAAATGAACCAATTTTTATGTAACAGGAAGTTAGCTGGACCATGTCACTGGTTTGAAATTAAGGGATGATATAAATATTGTGATTCAAAGTGTTTTCTGCTATGTACCTCTACTTACTGGATATTTAGTTAAAGATATTAATTAGAGATGTTCAAAATTCAAGGCTTTATTGTCATGTGCACTTTAGCTACAGTGTAGATATGGCAAAGTCACAGGCTCCTCCAACAGTGCAACATGAATATATATAAGACATAAAACAAATAAAACAGATAAAACGCTTATGTTTTTTTAGTTTCTTTTGCCGCCAATTCGATTTGATGTATTTCCTTCAATTAAATTATATATTATACGCTGCTTAGAGCTACTGTTAGGAAGTTAAATAGGACATAATTCTTCCTCTAATATCTATTTTGTACTCCCTTGAAAATATCTGATACTAACATTGTTCACCCCAACTTTTCAGTTTCACACCAATTAAGTATTTGAATGCATTATCTATTGACATTAACCGTAAGCTGTTAGCCAGCAGGACGGTGCTGCTCAGTTGATTTCTTTATGCAGAGCGACGAATAGAAAGCATACAGTAAATGCAAGGTTGCATATTTTCAGTAAAAATCAGATCAGAGTGCGATCAAATGGGGCGTCCCTACCTTTAAGTAATCTATTCAATGTTTGTCTATTTTAAATATTTCTGCAGACATATAACAAAACATATAAAATGTGTTAAATTCAAAACTGTATCTGTTTGTATGAGACAAAATGGATATACAGTTACCATCAAAGGTCATGGCACAGATTTTACGATTATCTTGAAGAGTATCATTTATCAGCTTGTGAACGTACGTAGTTGCATAATGTGTTTGTTAGAGCAATTTTTTGTGTTGATAATGAACGTATTATTTTCTTTCCATTTATGAATTTGTATTGAATAAAATAAAATATTCGGAGAATAGCGTTGATTTATTGTGATCAATCAGCTGTTATATAAGGAAGGGGTGGGACTAAGCCTCAGGGGAAATTGTCTCCACCATGGAACGGGGAATCGGTACAGTCTTTGACTTCACGGG